>NC_052353.1:2460789-2620353 GCF_009727055.1 Benincasa hispida
GAAAGACTTGCCAAGATATATGCTCGGGCCTTCTTCTTCGCCCTTGTCCATCGCTCGTATGCCTCCCGAACATTTTGAGCGGCATTTGAAGCTGGAATAGGAGGACAAACCTCCGTGAGATAGAACATGAGATCCTCAATGATTAGGATCGTCGTGATCATGTGTTTCCATATTGAAGAATTGTCGCAAGTTAATTTTTCGGTGCTTAACAACGATAAGGTGGCTGTAGCAATTTGAAAAAGTTGCTGAAAATACGAACAAATCTTGATTAGATTTTGCTAAACCACTTTTAAACCAATTTATTTTGCAAAATAGTTTCAAATACCCTAAGTTATAGACTTCTATTTTGCAATGATGCTCCAGTGAGTCAGGAAAAATGCCACCGATGGGGTGATCAATTACCCCTTCATTGGGACGAGACATTCTCAACCATTAGGCAGAACCAACTCTTGGAACTGAATCTAACAGCCAACATTTTTCGGTCCAGAATCGTTAACCTTTAATTATTCCGTGTAAGTGTAACCCCTCGTTTTTTGTGCCAGAGTCCTGCCCTAATGCGCTTACCATAAGGAAAAGACAAATTAGGACAAGAGACTAAGTTACCTTATCCTCTTACAGGAGATTAAATAAAGAAATGCGCAAAACTGCCATCCTTTAAGGGGACACTCCCAGGGTGCCTCGAAGCGATGTACAGTAACTTTATTCAACCTAATGAAGGAGACTGAGGGATATGCTGTCTACTTCCCGCTCCCACTTACTATGAACATTCTCTCCATCCACCTTGATATTGACCTACCCAAACACCATCCGTTGGAGGGACACGCCAAAGGTACCGCGAGGCCAGGGATAGATCTCCCGGTGTGGACTTTAGAAGAAAAGTGAAAGGTTTAAGTGAAGGATCTTATGCCCCAAGTACCTCCTACTGAATGTTCTACCTAGGGATTCATTAACCTAGACAATCCGGCTACTGATTTTAGTCTAAGTCTTCTTTTTAAAATCTGCTCATGAACAATGTTTGTTTATGAAATATAAACAAGTTCAAGTAGTCACATTTAAACACTTTAATGGACTGTTCTTAACTTCCATGCATGCATCAAATCTATCTAATTCACCTTTTCAGGTAAGTTCCTAGGTAGGGGTGTTACGTTTTCGTCAACTTAAATAACCCAGCCTAGACAGAACCCGCCTTAGACAAAAGGTCCCTTATAGATATATTTGCTACACTTTAACCTTTTATTAGTCAATTTAATCCTATTAAACTGATTAAAAGATTAAAGCCTTAGGGCTGCTAATCATATTAGAACCATGATCTTAGGTCTATGTGTTCCAAGTTTTAAACATTTTAAAACATGAATTAAACCTAACTGAGCATGCTTGTCTTTCTTATTTCTTTTAGTTCTAATTTCTCTTTAACTCTTAAAAAGAAACAACTAAAAAATATTGCGCATAACGAGGCATTTATAACATTTATAAAGTAACTTATGTGACATGCTTCATGCAATGTCCGATCATTACTATATATCTTTTATATAACGCGTAATAACCAAGCAAACATGTTATCATTCACCCTTATATTATAACAATTATAATATAAAGATGATGCATGTCAATGCTTTTTATGCATGCATAAATATAACTCTGATACTATATGATGCATGAGCATGCTCTTACATAATTAAAATCATACTTCTCTAAATTATAACAATTACAATAAAGAAATGATGCATGATCAATGCATAACCTAAGGTGGGATATACTATATGTGCATACCATATGACATATAAAGCATACATCGCATGTATTAAACAAAGAGATTAATGGACCGGGATGAGCCTTTAAACCAAAAAACGAGAATGAAAAACCTTATCTATTACATTTATCATCGAGCAAACCGGTTCACAAGCGAACCGGGTCTTCAACCACCAGGAGGTCTCGATCGTGTAGCAAACTCCAGCAGGTAGATGATCGTTCAGTGCGCACTAGACGATAGAAACATTAGCAAGAGATCGCGTAGACGACGACGAGGCTACGAAGCCTGATCGTCCAAACGATCGTGTAGTGCGATGACAGGTAAACGATTTACCTTGAGTTACTAAACGATTGTTTAGTCAGTTACTAAGCGATGAAGCTTGCTGATCTAAACAATCGTCTAGGTGCTTTAAACGATATGCGAGCGTCTCATCATCTACATGATGTGTGCAACTTGGTTAAACAATTTACCTTGCGATACTAAGCGATCGTTTTAGTCAGTTACTAAGCGATGAAGCTTGCTGACCTAAACGATCGTCTAGCTCGTGCACGCATTAAACGATACTCAGCGATCGCGTGCTCGATCGTTAACCTGATACGACCAACTCTTGATCGCATACTCCATCGTTCAACCGATGTATTCATATGTGATCGCATAGTCCTTCATCTACATGATGCGATGGACAACGATCACAAAGAGCGTCTTATGCACGATGCGATTAACCTTTGATCATCTCCTTCCTCGAAGAGCCGCAACTTTGCCCAGAACTTCGACAAACGACTCAAGACTTCAAACACTTTGAATACAGACCTGATTACGATTATTTATGCCAAAAAACGTAGAGCCTTTACAAATAACCGCAAATGTAAAAGGAATTAAACAAACCGAGGCATTTCATCCCGAAAACATCCATTAATCTGGCACATCCACAACAGAATTAACATTTAAAACAACATAGGCATGCATCCACCATGAATGTAAATGTTATTTCGTTTGCAACAAATGAAATCGGAGTATCAGTAACCTGGCTCTGATACCAATTGAAGGATCTCATACCGAGAGTTCCATGAGGGGCTTAATCACTCCGATTTCACATTCACCGAAGCTCAAACGATATACATTCCAAACATACAGTTATGCATATTAAACTCATTATCGGCATGCTTGAATACAATAAAACACAAGGAAAGGGTTCATACAAGATAAAGACACTCTTCGAACGACTGAACCCAAAGCAACGGATAACCTCCCACTAATCTACCAGCACCCAAAAAGTATGTCGGTTGCAACAGCACGATCCGAGCGTACACAAATAATGCCGCGGGGATAACACCACCACAAGAGAAACCCGGGTATCCTCGGTGTCAAAAACCCAAAGAATGGACTCCGGTGAGTTTGGTAGAGGATGGAGGAGAAGGCATCGTGTAGACGATAAGTAAGTGGGAGATGAACTCTGCAATCATATAACAAAAATGCATATCGTATAGTAGAGCTACACGATCGTTTAGGAAAAACTGAACGATCGTTTATGAAAGATGTATACGATCGTTTTAGAAAACGCGTAAAGTAGACGATCGTTTAGACGAACGAGCTTCTATCGTATGGGCTCTCGCGATCGCTTCTTTCACGGATTCTTTTTGGGCGTGCGCGAATGCGAAATGCACGATTGAATTATCAAATGAAAACTATTTTCATTGCTTTAAACCCGCCGGTTACCATAACCTTCGCAGTCCTACTTCCCACATCCAAACGTGGATTAATCGATTAATTATCAAATAATTAATCAATTAATTTAATTATAAATATAATCATATTATATTTATATATATAGTTTGATATCATATATCTACTATAGTATTTTCTTATCTTCTAGATATAAATCATATTTATATCTAATTTTCTCCAAATAATGTATCTCATACATTTAGCTAATTATATCATATATAATTAACCAGTCCAATTATATCATATATAATTGAACTCTCTCTTGTCAATTTGAACATTTCAAATTAACCCAAACACTGGTTCTCGAATTCATCAAGCTACCCAGGTGACCTAATGGACCTGTGGCTCGAAGCTCCAAAATATGTGAATAGTTGACTAAACTCTTTAGTCAAGAGATCCACCATCTGTTAATTGTCAGTGATTCCACTAAAGACCAACAACTAAACTCTTCTTACCATAGATATTTTCTGTGTCCATCGGATATAACCAATCATGAGTACGATGACCCTTCACAGATGCTCGTAAGTACAACTGGCCAATTTACCGTTTGCCCCTATAGTTACACTCACTCCTTGAGTACCCACTGATTCCTCTAATGAACAATACAACATAGTCCAACTATGTGTGAACAGCTCTCGAGCCAAGATAAGGTGTGTGGCACCACATCGTTCAAGCCCCAGAATCAGCCCTTAAGGGAGCCATCTATCTACTTACCCTGCCTCGGTGAAGGGGTGAATTCTTTCTTGTGTATCTGAGTTCCCAGCTGCCAAATCAGACGAATCCCCAAAATTGTAGGTTTGAATCGGCGAGTTGGCCACTCGCACCCATACAAATCAACGGATTGTCCTTAATGGCAAGAGTTCCCAACTCACTTAGGATTGAGGTCATGTTACCTATGGTCATCCCAGTGAAGAGAAGTCTCTGTTCATGAACGGTATTATATAATGAGATGTCAACACTTCGTGGTCAGGTCTTATACAAACTCTTTGTATTGGACGCCCTCGCTCGCATGTCCCCAACACGAATGATCAAGATCAGACCATCTGTGACAAGTTACAACACTTGTGACTATTCCACAAAGTGGGCCGTGTCCGTAGCGTTACCAGGATAAGGTTTCCCTTCTTTATCCATATACTATATACCATTTTCGTTATCACTCAAGACATGATCCACTTGTATATTACCACATACATGCTTGATCACATCAGATAACCAGGAATTTTATGTTTATTGTGGTAAAGCAATAAAACAAGTAACCGAGCAAAACAACGAGATGTGAAGTAAATATCATATATTACAATCACAAGAGTTCGTTATATTGTTTACAAACTACAAGACACGAGACTTTAGGGCATCAACTCCAACAATATATATTAAACTATATGTTATATCAAATATAAGATATAACCTATAGTTTCTATATTGCATTAAATATAGTATAAACCTAGTTTCAACTCTCTCTCACCAATGGCTTTTGACATAATCATATTTATATTTAATTTATTTACCAAATATTTATTTCCTCTCATATATACTTTATATTATAATGTATCAAATACATTATAGTAATTATATCATATATAATTAGATTAAATTAATTATATCACATATAATTAATTCCCTCAATTAATTTGAACACTTCAAATTAATCCAAATATTGGTTCTCATTAATTCTTGTTGAGCTACCGAGGAGACCTAATGGACCAATAGCTTGAAGCTTCAAGGTATGTGAATAATTAAATAAACTCTTTAATTAAATTATTCACCATCCGATAATTGTCAGGCTCTCTACTAAAGCCCAACAATTGCACTCTTCGCATTACATATATATTTCTGTGTCCATTGGATATAACCAATAAACAGTACGATGACCCATCACAAAATGCTCGTATGTACAGCTTGGTCAAAATTACCATTTTGCCACTGTAGTTACATATAACTTCTTAAGTACCACTGATCTCTCTAATGAACAATAAATCATAGTCCAACTATGACTAAACCCCACTCGGGCCAGGAGGGGGTGCGGCACCAAATTGTTCAAGCCCTGAAATCAGCAATTAAGGGAACAATTTATCTACTTAGCCCGATGTTGGGGAATGAGTGAATTCCTTCTTATGTAATTGTGTTCCCAGGTCCCCAATCAAATGAATCCCCAAAATAGTAGGCTTGTTGAGTCGGAAAAATGTAAGTCTCTATTGTGAATGGCGTTATGTAATGAGACTAAACATTTCGTGGTCAGGTCTTATACAAACTTCTCTTTATAGAATAGCTCGGCTAACATATCTTCACATGAATGATCAGGATCAAATCATTTGTAGCACTTTACAATAATTGTAACATCTACAAAGCATGTCATACTCATATTGTCACCAAGATAAGGTATCCAACCTTATCCATCTACTACAGACCATTTATGTTATCACTTATACATGATCCACCCGTATGTCTCTACATACATGTTTAAGCTAGAAGATAACCTTGAATGTTAGTTTATTGGTTTGTGGATTAATGTAATTAAATGTCGAATAAAACATCACATTTTTTTATAAAAAAAAATAAGATATTTGTACAATACAATTACAAACTATAGGACCTTATGAGATTTAGGGTATCAACCTCAACAGAGAACTTGTTAATTCTTAATAGAAATATGATTTTTATTCATTCTCATATATCTATGTGTTCTTATCTCTCCATCATGAGTAGCTAAATTTTCAATGGGTTAAGAAGAGTGATCTAACATTTTCAAGAAGGTGCATAAGTATAAGTCCATTTTGTTCAATGTGTACTTAATCTATGACTTGAATCCATTCAAAAATTGGTTTAAGTAAGAATAATTTGTTGCTTGAGAAAGTAGGAGATTGTGGGAATCATTAAACAAAGAAAGAAATAGCTTTGGAGATAAAGAAAGGCCTTTGGCTTAAAAATCAATTTGAGTATGTGTCTTAAAGATAAGATGAATATATAGAGACCGAGAGGATAATTTTTCATTCTAAAAGTTGAAAGCATGGAGACCTACTTATGCATCATTTAAGAGACACTACTACAGAAATTGGATTACTTGACGTTTTTCCAATGTCAAGTAAAGGGTATACTCGACACTTATAAAAGCATCGAGTATTCGAGTGTCAAGTATAGTGTGATAACTCGACTCCGAAAAAACATCAAGACAAATATTTCTTGATACAATTTTCGTGTCAAGAAAGACAATACACTTGACATTGGCGGTATGTCAAGTTTATTGATTATTGACATTGATTGCGTATCATATATGATAATTTTTTTACTTTTTTATGTGTCAAGAATATGTCTTTTTTTTTTTCAAATTAAATGCCCCAATCGATATTCTCATTTTCTTCCTTGTATTCCAACAATACAATTACATCATCTAAATAAATATATACATTTAAGATCTATCAACTCAATATATTCACTAAAAATCCATATGCTCAACTATGACCTTTCGTATGAACACTCCTCACAAATTACAACAATATTTCTCTTTCACATATACTTGCACAAAATAAAATCTCAACTATTGCTTTTGTATACAAAACTCAACTTTCAACAAACACAAAAGTGACAAATTGTTTAATAAGTAACCTCTCAACAAAGTACATTATTTAATCTATATATTAAGCTTTAAAGTCTAAAGATCAATAACTAAGGGTCAGGCAAGCCATGTTTAAGCAAGTCATTCTCTTTTGACCATATCCAGCCTCAAGAGGAACAATTACCTTTCACTGCAAAACAAAGGAAGATGGAAAAGATTTGAGAAAATATAATAAAGAAGAAGAAGATTACCAACAAATCAAGCCTGTGCTAAAATTTAAAATAAAAGAATGCAGATACCTTTCCCTTAACTTTCATAACTTTCACAAAAAATAGAGAATATTGGAAGTCCAATTTTATCTATAAGCAATAAAAATTTCTTCAAAATTTCATTCACCAAAATAACCAATTAACTCCAAATAATGCCACTTCAAAACTACAACAAAGTAATCCAACCTATGAAAAGTTCAATAATAATAGTTGCCAAAGGCAAATTTCGGCAACTATGTAACAATTCCAATAGAGTTTTAAGGCTTCAATACCTATCAAAATGTCCAAACATCGTTAATTTTACTAGACAATAGCTCCAATCCCTTGAAATCTTTTAATTGAACATCAAAAATTGAAAATAACTCAATTATTAGACTAATATTTCAATGGGTAACAAATAACTATTAATACTAACCTTCAAACTTGTCAAAACCTTGCCAAGATCGGTCTCAAACCTATTGGACAACAACTCAACTCTTTCCAACACTTCAAAATCAATCATTAGAAAGATGCTACAATTCTTCATGGCCTATGAACATAGATACTTCATGTGAGGTAAAGAATCAGTATCAAACACGTATCGGATACCGATACTTCCAGACACTTTCCAGATACGTATCTAAAACGCAATTTGATGTATCTATTTCTATACGTACTTTTTTTTAAAGAAAAAATACAAGCAACTCATCTAATCTTTCCCAATCTAAAACTAGGCAACTTATTTAAAAAGCTCACTACTAGAGTCCAAAACTAAAAAGAAAAAAATAATAAATAACGGACCAAACATTAGACTAGAATCATATAATCTCCATCTTCACATTTGAGTATCCACAAAGTCCAACAAAATATAAACCATTTGGAAATCTTAAACAATACAATGAAGAAGTTCTTCGTTTATCTTCATACTTCTCCCTCTAATCTTCTTATTTTTCTTTGCAATATGAGTCACTTTTCTATTGCATTTTATTAACTATTGTACTTCATCATCTTAGATGTAGCTTTTTTTGTTTTGTATTTTAGTGTTTGTATTCTATTTTGTACTATTGTTATTAACTTGTATGCTAAATTTATCTATATCTTATATTTTTGTAAGGAAAAAAAATGTATTTTCAATGTATCAGTATCCTCATTTTTTAGAAATATATATATTAAAAAAATTATAAAAAATGACACATTCTTAGACGTATCTATATCTTAGTTTTTTAGAAATTGAAGAATCGCTGTATCCAATCCTCTCCGTATCCTGTAGCTGTATTTGTGTTTGTGCTTCATAGTTCATGGCTATACAATTTTGCTTCTAACAATTTTTTTTCATATGGTTATTTAAGTAAATATTTAATTAAAACATGTTTGATAAGTACAAGAGGAATCCTGCTTTAAAGGAACCTTAGAATGATATCTGATAAAGAAATTTGGAGTTCACCTAAGCACAAATGGAGGGTTATTTAAGTAAAATATTCCAACACTTCCAACATATTTATTGATACCCAAACAAAACACTGTTTATCAATCAAAATCTACATAATCAATCATATAAAGAAAATCACACATATTAAACATACATAACATAAACATTATCCATGAATTCGTTTGGCTCGAGAGCATTCTGATAGTAAAATAATAAATTTTTTATTTTTATTTTTTATTTTATTTGATAATTTTGGTAGGAGGGAAACCAAATTTGAGAGAAAAATGAAAATGGGGAAGGGAGGAAAAAAAAAAGTAAAAATTAAAAAATATTATTTTTTATATTTTACTTGACACGAAAAATATGTCAAGTAAGGACTTTTTATACTTGACATGCAAAACGTGTCAAGCAAGACCTTATATTACTTAACATGAAAAACGTGTCAAGTAATGGTTCGCGTGAAAATATTCAAAAAATTCCATCAATCTCCGTTTTTTTAACTCTTTTACTTTACATTTTCTTTTCTAAAAGGTCATTACTTGACGTTTTTTTCCAAAGAAACGTTAAGTAATTAAAAACTACAAGTGTCAACTAAAGTAGATTTTATAGTAGTGAGAATGTTAATGAATCTTCTTAGCCCTCTTTTATGAGTTGCTTTTTCCTTCAATTCATCGCAAGTTGTTTTCTTTCAGATTGTAACCATCATCCATATCACAATCATCATCGTTTATCGCATCATCATCTTTCATACACTTGCACAGTATCATATCTCACTTTTCCATCATTGACCACCGATATTCACTACCATCAGTTACTCTAATTAGTTAGTAGTACTATAGGCATATTAACACCTACTTTAATACATTGATTAACATTCGTCGCATAAAATTCTACACCTCCAATGCATAATTAGTATAAATCCCCGTGTTCGACCCTAAACTCACCTGAAAACATTATTTAGACTTATACTTAGGTTTAGATAAGGAAAACTTGTGTTCATTTATATTCACATATCAAATCATCTAAGAAAGCCACGACTTAAGACTACTTTATTCTTCACCGCATCATCATTTCATTGCAAGCTGAATGCACAACAACTAACACGTTTAAATCTACGTTATTATGTGATTCTTCATCTTTTTAAAACCTCGTGTAATATGATACTTCTTTAAACATTGAACATAAACACTTTTTTTTTTTTTTATGTATTTAATCATATGTACATATTAAGTTTTGTGATTCTCGTGCATATTTGACTTGCTGTATGTTAAACCTTTAGATTATTCTTATTTCCTTATTTTTTATTTTAGTCAATGTTATTTTCATTTAGTTTTAGATTCTTTTAGTATTTTTCCTTTGACATGATATTCAATCTATGATAAGTAGTCAAATTTAATTTTATATTTGATTAAACATTTTTTAAAATGTAAACTTTTTCAATGTTAGAACTTACAATATTCAGGATACTGATATTTTGGGCTCCTAAAGTGAGATGTCTTTTTATTGCGATGCCAAAATTTGGCTTCAATGTGTTTTTTCTTTAGAAAAAGTTTGTTTAATATTAAAAAAATCTTTTTATTTTTCTTTTTTTCCCCTTTCCTAAGAAAATTTAATTAAAAAAATTAAGGTTGTTTATGGAAGGCATTGTCTTAAAATATAATATAAATAATAAAATGTTAACTTGTTTAGTAGAATAAAAATAAGGATAATTGCACAATTAGCAAAAAAAAAAAAAAAAAAATAACAAAAATTCATCCGGAAACTTCATATTTCGGGATTTTGGATAAATGGCAAAAACATCCAATCTTGCCCAAAAGTAATCCTAAAGAGTCCAAGAAGGCCCTTAAAAATTGATAGCTCTAACATATTATTGATAGACTTGAAAGTTGTTTGATATGTGATATACTATTGACTTACTATTAGCATTCATGAAAGTTGTTTGATATGTATTTATTTACTAATGGATACACTTGAAAGTTGTTTTGATATCTATAATTGATTTATATATATACAACTGATACACTATTACTATTCTTGAATGTTGTTTGATATCTACTATATTGCAGATATACTATTGGTATTTAGAAACAAGATGACTTTTGTCACTACCCTCGTAACTAAACCTTCCTTCATCCTCAATTTCTATACATTCAATGACATAGATCAAGTATAGATGGATAGCATGGAAACTACAAGAAAAGTGTTCTAGATCACGCCTGTTTCTAATCGATCAAAATTTCTTAGTGAGGTTATTCTTAAAACATTATGCAAAATCGCATTTGCAAAACCGCGTGCATGATAAACAAGTTCAGATAATAAAACTTAAACCATCAACTTTATTCTATATAGAAAATAAACAAATTAAGGTCAAAAAACATCCTTAATAACAAACTCCCACAAAACTATGGAATCAGAATAGTGACTGACACTCATGCGAGCAACATGCTCATGAAAAACTTTAGGTGGTAAATCTTTTTGTCAATGGATCTACCACCATAGAGTTTGTTCCTATATGTTATATCGAAATTTGACCGTTCTGAACTTTTTCTTTAACAACCACAAACTTTACGTCTACATGCTTTGATTTTATATTGCTTCTATTGTTGTTGAAATACATTACTGCTGACTTATTGTTACAAAATAATTTTAGTGCTTTTTCTATGTCAACCACTATCCGCAGCCTAGTGACAAAATTTCGCAACCCTATTCCATGTGGATGCCTCATAACATGGTATAAACTTTGCAACCGTGGTATAAGAAGCCATAAGTGTTTGTTTAACATTTTTCCAGGATAAAGCTCTTCCAGCCAACATGAAGATATAGCCTTAATCAGTGGATTGCAAAGTGTCTAGGTAACCCGAATAATCGAAATAAGAATACCCAATGATCTCCAAAACTTCTGATCCGATAAATGAGCATATAAACTTTTATTCTCTGTAAATACCTCAAAACCTATTTGGCTGCTTTCCAATGATACATCCCGAGTTGCTTAAATATCTGCCTAATACTCCAACTATGAACGCAATATCTGGACGCGTACACACTTGAGCGTACATTAGACTTCCAAAAACTAATGCATAGGGAACCTTCTGCATCTCCTTAGTCTCAAGTGTGGTATTGGGGCATTGACCTAAATGAAATTTATCACCTTTAGCGATCGAATTATCTCCGGGTACACAATTTTTCATGCAAAATTTACTCAAAATCTTTTCAATGTGGTTCTCTTATGACAATCTTAAAATACCTTGAGAACGATCTCGTAGTATTTCAATTCCTAATACAAAAGAAGCATCATCAAGATCCTTCATCTCAAAATTTCTTTTGAGAAATCTCTTAGTGTCATGCAATAAATCTACACCATTACTTGTTATAAGTATGTCATCAACATATAACAACAGAAAGATTGACTTACTCCCACTAAACTTGTGATATGCACAATCTTCCAGTATATTCGCCTAAAAACCAAAGGAGATTATGACTTTATGGAATTTTTTATTCCATTCACGAGAGGCTTGCTTGAGACCGTAGATAGATATCTTTAATTTGCACACTATAGAATTTGAATTACTCGACACAAAGTTTTCTGGATGCACCATATAAATCGTCTCATCAATTTTCTCGTTGAGAAATGCAGTTTTTACATCCATCTGGTATAGATCTAAATCAAAATGAGCTATAAATGCCATGATTACCCTGAAAGAGTCTTTCGATGAAATCAGAGAGAAGGTCTCTTTGTAATCAATGCCTTCCTTTTGAGTAAAACCTTTTAAAACAAGACGAGCCTTATATCTTTCGATATTGCCATGTGAATTCCTTATGGTTTTAAATATTCATTTACAACCTATGAGTTTCACTCCTGATGGCAATTCGACAAATTACCACACGCCATTGTCTTTCATGGATTTTATTTCCCCTTCCATAGCATTTATCCACTTTTGAGAGTTAGAACTTTGTAGAGCTCATTGGAAGTAGATTGGATCATCTTCCATTATGCTCACATCATCCTAATGTTCTTGAAGAAACACAATATAACAATCTGGAATTGCACTTATTTTCTCTCTAGTAGATTTTCTTAATGGCACTTCTTGAGGTTGTTGAGTTTGAATCTCAGGTTCAACAATGGGGATTTCAATGTTGTCATGATCTATAATTAGTTTAATAGTGATGTCAAGAATTAAAGCCTGAACATCATCTATAACTATATAAGGAAAAGAAACTAATTCCTCTTCAAAGACAACTTTCCTTACGTTATCTTCCTCCCCACAACATCCTCAAGGAATCTAGCATTTCCTGTCTCAAACAATAATCTAGAAGTGGGACCATAAAACTTGAAACCCCAAGAGCGCTCAGAATACCTAACAAGATAATAGCTAATAGTTCTTGAGACCAATTTTCTATCATTAGATCTGTAAGGCCTAGTCTCAGTTGGACAACCATGTATCTGAAGATGTCTAATACTAGTCTTCTTTCATGTCCACGGTTCCTATGGGGTTTTAACTATTGCTTTACTAGGTGCCCTATGAAGGATATATGTTGCAGTCTTTAGTACCTCACCCTAGAGAGATTCTGATAAAGAAGAATGGCTAATCATACTTCTTACCATATTCTTAAGTGTTCTATTTTGTCTTTCTCCCACACCGTTCATGCTGGGTTTGTCCTGCATAGTGTATTGTGGCAGGATTCCACATTTCTCTAGGTATTTGGCAAAGGGCTTTGGACGTTGTTCATCTGATTCATCATATTTATCGTAGTATTCACCACCACAATTAGATTTGAAAACCTTAATTTTCTTTCTAAGTTGAAATTCAACTTCAACTTTCAAAGATTTGAAAACGTCCAAAGATAATTACCCATATTTTGAATAGTCGTGTATGAACGTAATAAAATATTGTTGTTCAATTCAAGAAATCATAGGAAATGGACCATAAATGTCTGTATGTATTAGTTTTAAGATGTCTGAATATCTGTTGGCACCTAAATTTATCTCGATATCAAATGACTTTAATTTACCTACGAGATTGGACATTTCCATAATGTACTTTCTTATGTTCCCATTGTCCTAATACCTCATGGAAATTAAAGAAGTAAAAACATTACTTGCTTCCCCATTTTTATTTTTAGCAAAATATTTCTCAATTTGAGCTAGGAACATATTGACATTTTTACTTTCCGTGATAGAGCCCCAAAAAGACTCCGGAATGGAGAGCCTAATGATTATTAGAAACATTTGATTTGACTGTTCCCACTTCTCTATATAAGAAGTATTAGGATGTTCCTCAATAGAAGTAGGTTTATCGGTCCTTAAAGCAAGGTCCAAATCCATACACTCGAGAAGTATCTCTCCGCTTTCCTTCCAAATCTTGAAGTTCGATCCATTCAACTTAGGGATTGAACTCAGATTTCCAGATATTTGAGTAAGACCAACTCAAACAATAAACAACAAAACATATGCTCACAATTAAAATATAACAAAATAATTTTACATATGTGGTGCACCCCTTTAACAAGATAACTAGCACAATATTGATGTCCAGCCTTTTGGTAAAAATACCAACTATAGATGGTACTCTCAACGTAGTAATCAAAGTACTGATAATAAACTCTGTAAAAAAATAGCCTTTCTTTGGACTGACTATTTTTGACATACTCATTACCATATGCATACCCACAATTTGGCCAAATAATTATCTTCTTTTGGTTCAATAATTATCCGCATAAATTGATGAATATGCACATCTTATATTTCATAATTAAACCGATCTAGATAATAGAGGCTACTTTGGTAACATGTTATTTTTTACCAATTCAATCTAAAATATAAGACACAATAATATAATAATATTATTGTACAAAAATAAAGGAGGAAGAACACCAAATAGTCTTTACCAAAATTCACTTATTAATTGCATACACATAATACAATTAAAGCAACATAACAATGTGTATATCACCCAAATACTCAATTTATAAATTTTAATTCATAAACTTATCAATCAAGAATTAAGAACCCTTTTTGAGAATTTCACCAAATTATTAATCAAGAAAACTTAGAAATGCGGGCAAGAAATTCAATGAGCAATTAATCCAAATCATTGAAAAATTCAATATGATCAAACTATTAAAAAAAAACCACTGAATTCAATCATTTTTTTAAGCCTTAAAAAAAAACCACCGGTGTCCAAAATTATCTATCACAGTTGAGTTTTATAAACTCATATTCATCAATTAAGTATTAACATAACTTTTCAGTTAATAAAAAAATACTAGCGACAACATTAACTATTCCATTATTAATCAAATTTAAAACTAAATTCATAAAGTCATCTGTTAAGAATTAAAGAATAAAAAAAATGATAATTAAAACCAAGAACCGTTGGCAAGACTTTAATCGGTAATTGACCGATACCTTCGTCCAACGACAACTCCAGTCAGTCATTGACCGAAAGTATTGATAGGCAAAACTTGCAGCGGCAAGAGACCCAACTCCTTCAATCAGTCTTTAACCTTTTCCAGTGGATTTCATCACATTGGTGGACTTTTGTCAAGAATGTTGAACTGAACATCCTCAATTTTGACAATAATGAAACTAAGATTTTTTTTTCTTTAAACTTTAGAAAACCACATTCAATCAAAATAATCAACCATAAAAGAAAAAAAAAAAAGAAAAACTTTAATCCACCACTAGCACATCATTCATAATCGGTGATGGGTATGCCAAATACCACTGGCAAGAACATGGGTTGCAAGAACAAATATTGCCAAAGAAAAAATGACTACAGAGATTTCCAACCTACCGTTGGTGAGATTTACAACACTGATATAGTAAGCCAACCGTTTTTTTTTTTTTAATTCTTTAAATTCTTTATCGACACCAAAATATAATCAACAATACCAATGGAAAATGCATAAAATTAACCATTCAACATAAAATTCCTGTTCTGATACTACTTATTAGCATAATTACTTTATATCTATATTGATAGATAAGCCCTAGGATCATTCAAGCTAAATTGTCAAGAATATATACCTATCAGATTCCATTGACGAATTGACAAATGACTCCAAATTGGCAGCGAATTGATATTGGCTATAAATGGCTACTGTCTTCTTCAACTAAAACTCTGAATGTTCTAAATGAGATCTTTCTCTAGATGGGATTCAAGAAAGATTGATGGTTTATTGTTTTGGTATATTGGGGACCATAGTCTAAGGTCTCTTTATATACTAGTTCAATTAGGGTTCAGCTATGAATGAGCTTCTATCCAATCTAATAAAATAACCCAATGTGATAAATTATTAATACACATACATAGTCCATATTTTAATTAAATATATTATTATTTAAATATATCTAACACATCATAGTTGAAAGAGAACGACAGAGGAGACGACGTCGTGTTCGCCAAAACTCTGGCTGGAAATAATGGAAACGGCGGTTGGTCGATTGAAGCAAAACATTAATTAGGGCTTCTGTTTTGATGATGTTTTTAAATTATTATTTCATTTTAGTTCTAACTTGACATCTAAAACGTGACAAGTAAAGTATGATAACACTTACCTTCTTTAAATATCAAGTGTTATGTTAGCATAAAAAAATTTTAAAAATTCGTCAACCTCCATTTCGTTTTTCATTTATCTTGATGTTTTTTTTAAAAAAAAAAAAAAAAAAAAAAAACTACCTGCTACTTGACATTTTATTTCATAAAATCGTCAAGTAATTAAAAAGTTGCAAGTATAACAAAAAGAGAAATTGCATTATATGACAAATACATTTTAAGAAACCAAATTCATGACTTTAATTTTTTTGTAATTTCAAGTATGACAATCACATATAAATCAGATAACAATCACATATAAATATGATAACAATCAAATTTTCAGGTGAAAGTTTTTTTAAGATGTTTGCAAAAAAGCAAAATCTTGGGAAGTTTTCAAATTTTTAAAAAAATTAAAATTACAATTGCCCCTAGAAGAAAGAAATGTAATTTTTCGAATGATTTCACACACAAGAATTAAACATCATAGAGTTATCAAAATACTCCAAATTGTGTAATAATCTTATTCCTTTGAACTTTTATAAACTCCAAAGGAAATTAAGTTGGCATACCAACTAGCTTATTTAATTTGTAAAATCTGTAACATCATCATCACAACCATAAAGTTTTAAATAATGCTTGATTATTAGTTCTTGAGAGCCACTTTAATTTTGATCTCCTTTATAATAACTCATCGAACTTGTGCTTATTACAAAAACAGAGACCAAAATCTGCATCACAGATACACTTCTTAGGGTCACTGCAATCAGCTGGAGTCTTGCATGTAATTTGAATATAACAACCTAATGGTTTGCTTGCCACTGCATACAAAAAAATATATAATTAAGAAAGATACGTGTGATGATAATTTTATTCTTAATTTATATTATTTGTGTCAGAAATATTAAACTTATAAACACTACCTTTCGTTGCATGTCTCTTGCAGCTTTATTACTGAAAAACAGTAGGTTTAATTTGATAAGGATGTCATTTTTAGTGTTATGGTTCTTAAATTTATATTTGTTTCTTTCGGTCTTATTTTGAATTATTGTTTTTACGTTTATCAACTAAATACTTGAATTTCTTGTCGTCTTTTTTTTAAAAAAAATAGAAAAAGCTACTTTTCTTAAGCTATGTTGGTTATGATTTGTTAGTAGTTTTCTGTTTTAAGATTTCTTCTTTTTTTCCGGTAATTTTTTATTTAAGACGTCATCATTTTAAAGGAAATACTTGATTCCTATAAAAATTCCAAAACGAAAAACAAGATTTTGGAACTACATTTTTTATTTTTCAAATTTAGCTTGAATTTTGAAAAGATTATTAGAAAGTTGGATAATAAAACATACAAATGTGTTTTATTAGCTTAATTTTTAAGAACACCAAAAGTTAAAACTATATATAACGTTAACAAATCTTTTTTTTTTATTTAACAAAAAACAGATATCGAAGGATCAGTAGCTACACCCGAATATGTCAACTAGATTAACAAACAAGACTTTAATTTTCAAATGTTGGCTGTACTTTCTAAAATATCAATAGGAAGTCCTTAAAAAAACAACTTGCAAGTGAATTTTTTAAAAGGCAAAAACAAAAAACAAATACTCTGTTTGGTAAACCATATTTGGTTTTTCAAAATGCTTTTGCTTTTTCTCAATTTATTATCATACTTTTTACCCTTCCTAAGTGAAACATGTTTTTAAAACTATTTTTTTATTAGTTTTCAAAAAATTAGTTTAGTCTTTGAAAACATTGGTAAAAAGTAGATAATAAAACAAAGAAATCTAGAGGTAGAAGACGTGTTTATAGACTTAATTTTCAAAAATCGAAACCTTAATATCACATGATTATCAAATGGGATCTAAATGGTCAACAAATAGGTCCATAATTTTTAAAAACTTGACTTTGCTTCTGAAATTTTAGTTAGAATACAATTCAAATGTGTTTTAAAGGAATGTGAAAAGTCTACCCAAAAATTGCAAAGAAACAACATATATAAACTTCAAGGACAGAAAATCGAAAACAAAATCCAAATGATACTAAATGAATAGCAAAATCAAAGGGTTACTTTTGAAAATATTTTAAACGAAACTAAAGTTTGAGACAGATAGGAAATTGAGGTTTTACCGGAACCGAACAGAGCAACAAACAAAACCATTGCAGCCAAGAAAGCGAACTTGATAGAGAAATTTCCAGCCATAATTTTATGGAGTATTTTATAGTCCTTTTGATGTTGATAATTTGATTTGCTTTCTAGAAAAACTATTATATAATAGAGAAATATTAATTGGTTTTAAATAAATAAGGTAGCAAATTTCTGATGATGAAAAAAATATGGATATGGCAATCTAAATGGAAAGGTCACAATCACAAAATTATGAAATGTACATGTCATAAAAACTAGTTTTTATCAAATATATATTGAGTTACAATAATAATAAAAAAAAATTATATTCTCACAACTTGAATTCAAGGTAGAGTTAAAACGTAATCATAAGAGATGAAAAAAGAAGAACTCGGAAGACGATAGAGAAGCTCACACAACTCAAGGAAAAAGGTCTCAAGAGGAAGAATCATGAAAAATAGAAGTCCGAAGCCACTTAATATTACAGTGAAAAATATTATACTGCACAATCTGACTAATCATCTAGGATTTACACTAACATAAGTATAGCTTAACTTCCATAAAGAAAAACAATCGACCAAGAAATCAAGTGTTCAAATCTCCCACTCTACGTATATATTATTGATCTAAAAAAAAACTTAAAAAATATACATAGATAAAGCATGCTATAAAATTTTCGTTAATATTCATATGGGTTGAATAGAAACCCTTAACTGATGGAGATATTGAGGATCCATTGTCTTACAAGCCTAACAATGAAGGATGTCGACAAAGATAAGTGAATCAAAGCTATGGATCTCAAAATGGAGTCTATGTACTTCAATTTTGTTTGGGATCTTGTAGATCAACCTGATGGGGTTAAACCTATAGGTTGCAAGTGGATCTGCAAGAGAAAACGGAGTGCTGAGGGGAAGGTACAAACCTTAAAGGCTACACTTGTGGCAAAGGGTTATACCTAAGTTTAGGGAGTTGACTATGAGGAGAATTTCTCACCTGTTGCCATGTTAAAGTTTATTTGAATTCTCCTATCCATTACCTTATATTATGACTATGAGATTTGGCAAATGGATATCAAGTCTGCTTTTCTGAATGACAATTTTGAAGAGACCATTTATATGGAGTAACCTGAGGGATTCGTAACCCAAGGTAGCAAAAGGTTTACAAGCTTAATTGCTCCATTTATGGATTGAAGCAATCTTCTCGATTTTGGAATATAAGATTTGATACTGCAATCAAATCTTATGACTTTGATCAGAATGTTGATGAGTCTTGTGTTTACAAAAGAACCATCAACAGTTCAGTAGCTTTTCTTGTGTTGTATTATACGATATCCTACTCATTGGGAATTATGTAGGTATGCTAACTAAAACTAAAAATTGGCTAGCAACCCAATTCCAAACGAAAGATTTGGGAGAGGTGCAGTTTTTTCGAAGCATTCAGATCTTTAGAGATCGAAAGAAAAAAATGCTAGCCTTGTCTTAGGCATCGTACATTGACAAGATGCTTGTCAAGTTTTCGATGCAGAACTCCAAGATAGGTTTACTCCCTTTTAGGCATGGAATTATATTGTCTAAGGAATAGTGTTATAAGAAACCTCAAGAAGTTGAAGAAATGAGACGGATCCCCTATACATCGGTTGTTCGTAGCCTGATATATGGGATGTTATGCACTAGACCTAATATCTGCTATACGGTGAGAATAGTCAATAGATATCAATCTAATCAAGGATTTGAGCACAACATTGTTGATTCATTTACATAGGCCCTCACGACTAAGGTGTTTGAGGGTCACCTGCAGAGTATGGGTCTACGGGATAGGTCACGTTTAGACTATGGCAAATGGAAGATTTGTACTGGACGTGTTATGCTCTAGTTTATTGTTTATGTACTTTATATATTAGTTTACTTTTATATTGTATACTCTACAAGCTTTAGGTCAAGTGAGAGATTGTTGGGGTTGGTGCCCTAAATTTTGTAGGATCTTATAGTTTGTAATTGTATTGTTCAAAAATTTATTTATCCAATAAAAGATGTGATGTTTTATTTGACATTTAGTTGCATTAAACCCATAGAACAATAAACTAATATCCAAGGTTATCGTGTAGCTTAAACATGTGTGTAGAGACATACGATTGGATCATATTTAAGTGATAACCTAAATGGTCTGTAGTAGATGGATAAGGTTGGATACATTATCCTAGTGACACTACGAGTATGACCCACTTTGTAGATGTTACAATTGTTTTAAAGTCCTACAAATGATCTGACCTTGATCATTCACTTGGAGACATAAAAGCGAGTATATTCTCTATAAATGAGTTTATATAAGACCGGAGTACAAAAGATCTAGTCTCATTATATAACGTCGTTCATAATAGAGACTTACATTTCACTAGGATGACTACAGGTCCATGAGAGGTACCCTCTATAGCTCCACGGGAATTAATGAGAATCAATTTTTGGATTAATTTGAATTGTTCAAATTAATTGAGCGAATTAAATATATGTGATATAATTATTTTAATTTAATCATATATGATATAATTACTATAATGTATTTGATATATTATAATATAAAGTTTATTTGAGAGAAATTGAATATTTGAATATGATTCAGATATTCATTATGTGAATTGGATTCATATAATCAAATTTAATAAAAATGGGATTTATATTAAATATGGTCGTTGAGAGAATTAAATTATAGGTTATATTGTATTAGATACAATATTAAACTATAGATTATATGTTATATATGATATAACATATAGTTTAACATATATTATATGATAAAATGGTTATCGTATGAATATATATTAGATTTTTTATTAAAATTAATTTATTAATTATTATTATTTTTTAAAATACTTTTAATTGAGAGAGTTATAACTCCTTTCCATTTTTCTCTCTCTACATCATGAGAGTGGAAAAAAGTTCATTTATGGTTCTTCTTTTTCTTGAAGAAAATTACAGAAGGGTTTTTATAAGTTTTCAATCTCTCCCAACTACTTAATCTTCTCCTCCTCTCAATTCTCTCAAATCCATATTCTAAAATAGTTAGAGCCCACAATTCCTGGATTCTCACCCAAAGAATATAGAGGTTTCCATTATGGTAGTGTCCTTTTGGTTCAAGGGTTTTCTTTCTTGATGAACGGTTCTTCAAAAGCAAGGGTTTCTAAACCCATTTACTCTTCTGTATTTTTGTTTTAAGCATGTTGTTTATCTCTTAAAAGCAAAATATGTATGTTATTTGCTATAAAATTTATATTATGTACATTTTGGGTTTGGGTCCGATCCCTTTTTTCGCTCAAAGACCTTCAATGATTCCTTCATGGATACCTTATCCTTGTTACATTATGAATATGGCCTAGTTTGTAGATGTTATGGAGAAGTTGTGACTCAAATACCTCAGTTTTTTATTTGTTTATAACTAACTTTGTGATGTAACGATCAGTTGGTATGCTTTATATTACCTTTGATCAGTAAAACAAAAACAGAGAGTGATCAACATTTCCAAGTTTTATGTAAACAACTAAATGTTGTACGTAATGTTCTATAGTAAAGAACTTGAATCTTCCCGTGGACGTAAGAAATCTTGCCGAACCACATAAACCTCTGTGTTTCATCTTCTTGTATTTATCTTTCTTATTCATACGACTATTTTCTTTCTGCAAATCATGCGTCATACTATCTATTGGAGTATATCAGCAAGCACGGAAGCAACAAGGATCAATAAGCACTCTAATTCATGAATTTTGGCAGTAACTAAAGCATACTCAAACTAAAATAAGAGAGTTTCAAGCTATACCTTTGTAGAACTTCTTCAAATCTCGATTCTCAGCTGCAAACTTTTCCAAATCTTGTTATACATCACCTCAAAATCTTCCTCACTATTCTCTTGGAGCTTTAGATTGAGTTGTGAGACTCAAAATAAGCTTGAATGAAGGAAATTTGGAGAAGAACTCACTACAACAACCCACTTGAAAAACACCTTCTTCAACATTAATTTTTCAGCAAAAATCTATAGATTACATGCCTCAATTCCACTCCAATCTTCTCAATATATTGTAGAGTATCATGCAAAAAAGATGGTTGCATGAGATGTAGCTCATGCTTGGAGTTATTGAAGCCAAATGAAATGGGTTTTATGTGAGCTACTTTGAAGGTGTAATGAAAAAACTAACATTCTATTTTTGTGTTTTTCAAACTTTTTCAATTTTTCTAATTGAAATCAATTTGATTTCTAAAATTTAAAATATTTTACAAAATTAATTTTATAAATTAATTTTTCTAATAAAATTAATAACTAATTATTTAAACAATTTTAATACAAATTCTAATTAATTTAATATCAAATATTAAAATAATTTTATACAATTCCACCTTAATATATTTAAATCATATTTAAATATTAATTCTTCTATTCCATTTAATTCTTAAAATTAAACGTGTAATTATATCTCATATAATTACTAATTTCTTTAATTCTAATTTGAACGTTTCAAATTAATTTGGACCTCGCGGACCTACAGATCATGGGCTCCAACGATCCAAGATTAATTGGCTAAACTCATTACACTGAATTAACCCCCATTCATTAACTAATGGGTCATCCACTAAATCTATAGTTGAACTCCCCTCACTGTAGATATATTTATGTCCACTCGATATAACCATGTCTAGTAAGTTAACCCTTCGTAGGTTGTTCATAATAACGGCTAGGTCAAATGTCTGTTTTACCTTTGAGATTACCTCTTGTTCCTTAAGTCCAACTGATCCCTAATGAATAATTAATTTGTGATCCAATCAATAAACTGAGTCCCCCTCAGGCCAATGAAGTAGGGGGGGGCCCCTTGTTCAAGACCCAGAGTCAACACTTAAGGGAACAACATCTCTACTATCCCTAAAAGCAGGTAGGAGTGAATTTCTTCTTGCACCCCATGTCCCCAGCTATCTACCCGGTCTTACACTTGAAATGGAGGTTTATTGTGTCGGCGTTGTTGAGTCAATCCTCACCTATGCAAATCTAAGAATAATCCCGAATAAACAGGAATTCATAGTTAGCTCAGGATTAAGGCTAACTTACCTAGGTCATCGCTTTGAAATAGTCAGTCTTAAATAGTAAACAACATTATAAAGTAAGTGACTAATTTCGTGGTCCGATCTTATACAAACCTTTTTGCACAGGATGCCCCCACTCCTCATGTCATAACATGTACAAATTAGGATCACTTCGTTTGTAGCACTTTACAACTCTTTGTAATAACTACAGAGTAGGCCGTATCCAATAGTGTTACCAGAATAAGGCACCCAACCTTATTCATATACTATAGATCATTTTGATTATTTACTCGAATCTGATCCACTTTTATGTCTCCACATAAATTTCAAATACTCATGTAATAGTCATGAGTCTTTTAGGTTTATTGGATTTCTAATAAGCAATATATATATTCAATAACAACTTATTGAATTTTCAGAATAAGTTTTATTATTTACAAACCACGAGTTTTAGGACATAAAATCCAACACTATCTCTTTTCCAATCGCATAACAGAGCATCAAGTTGAATCTGCATTGATCGTCGCTATCGAGTAGCTTCGAGTGGTTCATTTTCTCCTTTGAGTCGCACTGAGTATTGATTAAGATTCATCGAGTAAGATCAAGTATTAGTTCAGTTGTCATCGAGTTCCATCGAGGATTAAATAGAGACTCGTCACACAAAGAAGGGAATTCTTATTGAGCATCAAGTAGGAAGACATCAAGTGTCGAGTATTGATCATCGAGGATTTGGCGAAATATTTCTCAGCCTTTTCTTCATCATTCCAGTATTGATCTTGAGTATTTAGGCCTAGTGAAGAGTGCTTAACACAATAATTTATGGTATCAGAGCCTTTGAAGATCATCATGATCAACATTCTTGGAGCATCAAGATACTCAAGAAATCTAGACTCGATATTCGATCAGATCAGAGATGGTTGTTGCAAGGTATGAAATTGAGAAATTCGATGGGAAGGGTGATTTTGGCCTATGGAAGGCCAAAATAAAAGTTATTCTTGGACAATAGAGAGCTCACGAGGCCCGGACCAATCAACTCTGTCACCTGCAATAACAACTCAAGAAAGGGAAGACATGGAGCTTACAACCTATTAAATTTTGGTTCTTAATCTTAGTGACAGCATCTTGAGACAAGTGATTGATCAAGACACGATATAGAAGATGTGGGTCAAGCTGAAAGGTCTTTTTGCAACCAAGGATCTCCCCAACAAGATGTATCTAAAGGAGAAGTTCATCACTTTCAAGATAGATTCTGCCAAGCCACTGTCAGAAATTTGGATGAGTTCAAAAGGATAGTTTCTGAATTCAAGAGCCTTGGCGAGAAAATTGGCGATGAGAATGAAGACTTTGTGTTATTGAACTCTCTACCCAAAGCCTATAAGGAGGTGAAGAATGACTTGAAATATGGCAGAGAATCAGTTCCCACTGATGCCATCGTTTCAACATTGAGAACTAGAGAGTTAGAGCTTCAGTCAGTAAAAAAGGAGCAGTTTAGTACAAAGGGGCTGTTTGTCAAGATCAGGAACAAGCAGAATCAGTCTAAAGGGAATAAAAATCAATTAGGTGAAGAGCATAAACCTAAGACCAAACTGACATGCAACTACTACAAGAAGAAAGGATATTGATGAGAGGTTGCTACAGCTTGAAACGGAAAAATAAGGAAAAATAGAAGGATCGGAAGGGAAAACAACCAGAAGCTTCAGTGGTTGAAGGTTCCTACTTTTATTCTAATGCCTTAGCCTCAACTAGAAACCAAACCAACCAAAGTAGTCCTCTTGGTAAGCACGACTGGGTACTTGACTCTGGTTTTACCTATCATATGACACTGTTCAGACCATGGTTTAATACTTACAAGGATGTGGATGGAGAATCTGTGTACATAGGGAACAATGAAGCTTGCAAGATTAAAGAGGTTGGTTCAGTATTCTTGAAGCTAAAGGATGGATCAATCAAACTTCTTAGAAATGTGAGAAAAACTTGATATCTCTGGGGCATGCTTGACTCCATTGGGTGCGAATGCGGAGGAAACGGTGGAGTTCTTAAGGTGATTAAGGATTCCAAGTTTGTGTTGGTTGGTGAAAAGGTTAATGACCTTTATATTGTGAGAGAAGTAGAGATGATAACAAGCGCCTACACGGTTTCAATAGCAATCTTAACAGATGCTAACTTGTAGCACAAATGACTATCTCATATCAGTGAAAAAGGGAAGCAAACACTCTCCAAACAAGGTATACTACCCAAAGGTATCAGTGAGTACCTTTCCTTTTGTGAACACTGCATTCTAGGTAAAGCAACAAGACAAAGTTTCACAAAATCTTAGCATACCACCAAAGGAACATTGGACTATGTCCATTCTGACCTATGGGAACCATCTTCTATATCAAGTCGTAGTGGCTCAAGGTATTTTTCTAACCTTTATAGACTACTTTTCTAAGAAGAGCTGGATATACTTTCTTAAAACTAAAGACCAAGTATATGGGAAGTTTAAGGAATGGCATGATAGAAAATCAAACACCTAAAAGGTTAAAATACTTTAGAATCGATAATGGGTTTGAGTTTTGTAGTGAATACTTTGACAAATTTAATAGTGAGTATAGTATAACTAGACATAGAACTGTAAGGTATACACCACAACAAAATGGGGTTGTTGAGAGGTTAAACAGAATCATGATAGAAAGGGTTAGGTGCATGCTTTCTGATGCTATCTTAGGTGAAAATTATTGGGCAAAAGTTGCAGCCTACAAAGTGTATATCTTGAATAGATGCTCTCACACATCCTTAGAGTTGCTTACCCTTGAGGAAAAGTGGACTAATCCTGATCCTAACCTAGATAACCTCAAGGTCTTTGGATGTGTAGGGTTTGTACACAAAAATAAGGGAAAGTTAAAAGTAGAGCAATCGAATGCATGTTTGTAGGCTTTACAGAGGGTGTCATAGGGTTTAAAATGTGGCATCCAATTGAGAGGAAGTTCATAGTGAGTAGAGACATCACCTTTACGAAAGAGAATATGTTTATGCAAATGGAGAAAAAGCTTGGGGATGAAAGTTAGTCATCCAACACAGGAATTGAGGTGGAGTTACCCACTGAGCAACCAATAGAATCTAACCAACCTAATGACTTAGGAGAAACCACTAGAAGAAATTCGGGCTTTAATGTCGATTTTAAACCGACATTAAAGGGCTTTAATGTCAGTCGAAAACTAACAATAAAGATAGTGTTATTTAAGCCCTTTAATGTCGGTTTTAAACCGACATTAAATGGCTTCAATAACACCAATAACACAGCCTTCAATGTTGGTTGCAACCGACATTAAAGGTCTGGACATTGAAGGTCTTTAATGTCAGTCGCAACCGACATTGAAGTCTTTAATGTCGGTCGCAACCGACATTAAAGGTCTTTAGTGATTAAAAGTCTTTAATGTTGGTTGCAACTAAGATCAAAGCCTGTTTTTTTTAATTCTTAACCGACATTGAAGCCCGAATCTGTCCCTTTTTTTAAAATTCCATTACTGAATCTATTTTTTTGGTCAAATAAGTTAAAAACGACATTATATGTCTCATGTTGGGTCAAGAAATGTTCGTGTTTTATATTAAAAAGTATAGAAAAATTTGCATGGCGAGCCCATCAATATTTGTCTTCCACCTATAAATTTATCCACAAACAAGAATCAATATTTCCAATCCATTACATATACTCATCAATATTTGTCTTCCACCTATGAATTTATCCACCAAAATTTACAAAACAATACCAGAACAAGACTTTCATAGAATACAGCTTACACCAAAGCCATCATTTCTCTCATTCACAAATATCAATTAATACTAATTCCTTGAATAAACAAGAATCACAATACCATGAATACAACTTCCAATAATAAACAGATCATGTCTTCCACCTATGAATTTATCCACAAACAAGAATCACAATACCAGAACCAGACTTTCATAGAATACTTACACCAAGCCATCATTTCTCTCATTCACAAATATCATATTAGTACTCATTCCATTCACAAAGATCATGGTTAGATAAATTTACATTCATTCTAAGCTAGCATTTACATTCTATTGAGACAAAAAACAAGAATTACATTCTTACACAAATTGGCCAACAAAACTTGCCCATTGGGTTCGAATTATGTCGATCTCTCCTTGCGTATATGCATCTTTTGTATTGAACAACAAAAAGGAAAAAAAAGAGGATAAATTCAACATAAGTTTATATTCATTTATTAAATTAAAGCTAATACTATATAAAAAATAAATAATTTACGTACGAGGCTAGCATATTCAATTAAAAAGTTTTACATTATCCATATAACTAAAAAGTAAAAAGCCCCCTAAAGCAACACCAAAACTTCAAGCATCTAAAAAGCACACCAATGGATACAAGACTTCAATCAAATGAAACCACAAAAAACATCTCTAACTAAAAGATGCTATCGAGGGTCAATCTTAGATTATCTAAACAAGATTCCAAAGACGAATTAGATTCAAATTGTATGTAACTAAAAGAAAATACAACAAAGAAATACATCACTGAACTTCAGCCATCTATTTGTCACAATTGCATTTTACCTTTCTAAATCGAAACTAAATGTTAATCAACGCATGAGCATAGACAAATGTTAGTGAAGCCCCAAGGTGCAAGATGTTTTGTTCGTTTTAATGCAGATGACTTTGGGTGACTTTTTACATCTAAAGGGTTAACCATAACTTAGGATATTAATCAATCATGACAACTTCTAAACTCAGCAACAATAACACAAAAAGAAGTACATTTTTTCTAAAATTAAGATACAACACAAGCCTTTGTCTCCCAGCAATGAGAACAAGATCTTTAAGCCTTGTAAGATCCATTTGTCCATTATTGAACATATACTGCGACAGAACCAAGAAAAATACAACATTTAAAGCCATTGTGGCCAGTTTGAAAATAGTTTACTTAAGACCAAATGAAATCTTTATTATCTTCTATATTCAAGTACTACAATAGCTCAACAAGGTTCAGTGTTCCAGAATTTCAGAATTATGTTACACTACCTCCATGTCAGGCAATACATTAAGCAATACCATCGTAAATAGATAAAAGGAAAGAACTTATTGAAGTAACAATGGCATGGCTAGCTCTTTTTTCAATATAACTAGAAGCATTTTCTGAATTTATGCCAATGCCTCATGTTCTGCTCTCTCCTTCTTTACCTGCAAAACATACCCAAAGCGGGAAAAAAACTACCTTTAGCTTCATTCATTCAGCTTTCTCCAGTTTAATAAAGATAAATATCAACAAATATCAATACTAAATGAGATTGTTTAATTACTAAACGAAGTCATTTACCCTAAAGTTCAAAGGAAAAATGCTAAAGAAGCTATATACCAACAGTCTAGCAAGACATTGGATGAAATTTGGCAGAATAAGATAGGTCGACATCTAGTAGAAAGAAATGATAGGATGTGCCACACATAATCCCTACAACTATTCACTAAGTAGTATTCCAAGAAATCAAAGGAGTCGTAGCATGCATATGCAACATCATGCGGCCCTACTTCCTGCTACTACACAGTTTAAATTAACACAAAATTTTATTCACCTAAGCTGAGACACTAATATTAAACAATTTGACACAACGAGTAGAACAATTGAGCAGGTTAATTTGCACTGGTCAACAAATCATCAACCTTGCTCCATCTTATTTTTATCCATCCTTCCTTCCATACTCGCCAGTAAATAAAAATCAAAGAATCTAGATTAATCAAAAAAAAAAAAAAAAAAAAAAAAAAAGAAATTTACCTCCACACATTTTACTTTATTTGCATGTGATAAAGCAATTTCAGTCGTATAATGTTTTTGAAAATAATATAAGAATTAGGATTAACATCGAAGATCTGGTAGTGGTGCATGAAAATCACTCGTATAAACTCGTATAATGTTACAATCAGAACAAATCAAGAATTCAACCACAAACAAAGGCCTACACAAGTCATTTATTTTCTTTAAAAGAAAACATCTAGGTTAACAGATGGTAAATAATATCAAAATCAATAACTATTTATAACAGACCATCAGCATTTTTCTATAGTACATAGCAAATAAATGGTAAATAATAGGCTAACAGATGGTAAATAATATCAAAATCAAGAATTCATCCAGGATTTATACATATGTTACCCAAAAGCTGATATCTATCTAGATCATGAAACCTGAAATCATGAAAAAGACAACAGAGGACGGAACGAGAAACCTTGAAGGGGAATTCAATAAAATTAGAACTACACTAAATGAACAATTCAACTGTAATGCAAGTACATAGCAAGATACCATTTAGGCTAACAGATGGTAAATAATATCAAAATCAATAACTCCCAAATACAGGTCATAAGATACGAAACTCTAAGAACCATGACTGACACTACGATATAGAGCAGCTGCCTCATTTCCATGAACACGACCATACATTTTTCACTCTTTTTTTACCATACTTTTTTTTCACTTTAAATAATAAAGTGGGAGATATGAAATAATGGAAAGACTTACCGGTGCGAGCATATCCTGGAGATAGCTCCTGAATGGTGTTTGCATGGCCTGCCAAAAGAATGAAATAATTCAAACTAATAACCATCTAACTACTATTTAGAATTCAACATTCTGTGCTTAGTTGGGAAAAAACAACAAAACCTAATACAATCAAGAGTTAGTTCCTAGTGACCATGAAAAATTATAGAAATTTAACCATAAAAAAATACTAGATTTCGAGAATATTGCACGCTTAACAATTATATTAAGAGCATGTTCAATACAGAAATAAAATTGAAGATTATTCGGTTATGATAAACATATAACACATTTCTGTTTTTTCGGCGAGGCTCGAACAAATCTAAGGAAGAGATAAACATCTATATTAAGAAAAAACTTGAAGATCATCAGGAAGGTACTAATGCTTCATGGAAAGGTCCATCGCCCGCTTTAAATGTTGATTGCCCGCATCAACAACCTCCCTGGGGAGTCAATTCAAAGCCTCCTTCATACAGATCGAATCGACTCGAAGACCTAACAGAACGAATCAAAGACCTAACATAGTAACACAAGCCAAAATCAATCTCCACAGAACAAAATTCGAAATCAATGCCATAGAAAAAGAAACGATTAGGGTTTCAATTACCATAATTATAGAGGCGTTGGTTCGATCTGGCGATGAATCCCCAATCTTCTTCTTTAGGACAATGAAGGACTACAAAAAAGACGCCATTTCGATCTCTCTTCTTTCATCCTCCGGAAAAATTTACTCTCTGATTTTTCCTTCAGAACAAGATTGGTTAATGAACATGAACTTCAGGCATGGACAAACTCAATCTATGAACATGAGCTGCACAACGGCTAGATTTGGCATATGGCTTGCAGATTGATGAGAGTGAAAGAGAGAGAAAGAAAGATCGAAACTTCAGGCGGTGGATCTACTTTTTCGTGGGTTAGAGAGAGAGTTGGACAGGGGAGAGAGAGAGAAAGAAGGCTCACTGGCGACGCTAGGCGATGGACGGTGAGGCGATCAGAGAAATGGTCTTGGCCAGGGAATGTGCAGTTGAGGAAGGCGGCGTGGGAAGGGCTTGGACGGATCAGAGAAGAAGAAGAAGATTAGGGATTTAATTCGAGGGTCATTTTTTTCTTTTACACAATATATATATTATTTTTTATTTTATTATTGATAATTGGGGAAGGCGGGAAATGAAAATGGGAGAAAGGGAAACAAAAAAAAATTGACCTACAATGTCAGTTTTAAATCGACATTATAGGTACACCTACAATGTCGGTTTAAAACCGATATTAAAGATCCGTATTTTTTATTTTAAGAAACCGACATTGTACATCCATTTTAGTTTTTTCCAACTGATATCAAAGCCAGATTAGGAAAATGTAGGGAAACAAGAGGAGATAGCAAGTGAGCAGCCTGATTTAAGTCAGTATGTCATAGATAGGAATAGACAAAGAAGAACCATTACCCCTCAATCTAGATATATTGAAATAAACTATATGAATCTAGTTTTAAATTTTTTGTAGCTCCTACTAACCAATAACCAAGAACCTTTGAGGAAGCAACAAGTCATGTTAATGCAAAGGATTGGAGAGAAGTGATGAATGAGGAGATGTATTCACTAAATGTGAATGACACTTGGTCTTTAGTTCTTTTACCTAAGAGTTACAAATCAGTTGCCTATAAATGGGTTTTCAAACTTAAGGAAGGAGTATCCCGTGATCAAAATCCTAGGTACAAAGCAAGGTTCGTTGTAAAGGGGTTCACTCAAAGGGAAGGAATAGACTATTCAAAGATTTTCTCACCAGTTTTCAAACTTCCATAAGACTTCTTCTATCCTTAATTGCTCAGAATAATTTAGCATTGTATCAATTAGATGTTAAAACTGCCTTCCTTCATGAACATCTAGAGGAGACGACCTATATGACGCAACCCAAAGGATTTGATGTTAAAGGAAAAGAAAATCTTTATTGCTTAGTCAACAAGTCTATTTATGGGTTAAAACAACCGCCTAGGTGTTGGTATAAGAGATTCAATGACTATATTTCTAGCATTGAATCAAAAAGAAGTTCCTTTGACATATGTGTTTATATAAATACAAGTTCTTACAAGGACAAGGTTTACCTACTCATATATGTAGATGATATGTTACTGGCAGGTAAGTCCAAAGAAGATCTAACCCATATGAAAAACCTCTTAAAAAGGGAGTTTGATATAAAGGACTTGGGAGAAGAAAGTAAGGTCCTAGGAATTGAGATCCAAAGGAATAAAGAGGAGTCTATTCTAAGCATAAATCAATCCAATTACTGTGAGGAGATCCTTAAAAAGTTCAACATGAATGATGCTAAATCCATGAGCTTACCAGTTGCTCAGCACTTCAAGCTTTCCTCAGCTAACTAGCCTAAAGATTCTGACCAAGAACATAAAAAGCAGATGGCTATCATACCCTATAGTTAAGCAGTCGGAAGCCTTATGTATTTAATGATTTTTACCAGACCTTATCTCTCATATTCAACTAGCCTAGTTAGTAGATATGTTTCTAACACTAGTAAGAGACACTGGAAGACTACTAAATGGATCCTAAGGTACTTGGTTTGGGCTAAAAACTTGAGATTAGTCTACCAAAGGTCAGCTTAACCAAACTTAGAATTTTGTGGATATGTGGATGATGACTATGCTGGTGATTTGGACAAAAAGAGGTCCTTAACAGGTTACCTTTTCCTTTATGGTCCTAATTAATCAGTTGAAAAGTAACACTACATCCTATAGTAGCCTTATCTACAACAGAAACTAAATATATGGCTTTAACAAAAGCTATCAAATAGGCATTATGGCTTAAGGGATTGCTGAAGAACTTTGGAATAGATCAAACAGTGGTGAAACTCTACTGTGGCAACCAAAGTGCTATCAATTTAACCCGAAATCCACAATACCATACTAGAACAAAGCACATTGATATCAAGAATCATTTTATTAGAGATAAAATTGAGACAGGGGAGATAGAAATTCTAAAGGTTCATATTTCAGATACTGCAACTGACATGTTAACAAAATCTGTTTCAAAGCTAAAATTGGTTAAATGTCTAGAACAAGATGATTTCGAGCTTCCAGACACAGGGTAGACATAATGGTCAGAATCAGGAAGATCAGAAAATTGCAAGGCATTAGAGTCAAGGTGGAGAATTTGAAGAAGTCATGACTCAAATATCTCAGTTTTTTATTTGTTTATGACTAACTTTTTGATGTAACGGTCAGTTGGTATGCTTTATAAATACCTCTGATCAGTAAAAAAAAAAAAAACAAAATAGAGAGAGATCATCATTTCCTAGTTTTCTGTAAACAACTAAAAGTTGTACGCAATCTTCTATAGTAAAGAACTTGAATCTTCCTGTAGACGTAGGTAATCTTATCGAACCACGTAAACCTCTGTGTTTCATCTTCTTGCCTTTATCTTTCTTGTTCATATGACTGTGTTCTTTCTACAAATCGCGCGCCTTACTATCTCTTTTCAAATTGCATCGAATAACAGAGTATAGAGTTGAATCGTGCATTGATCTTCACTATCGAGTAGCTTTCAGTAGTTCGTTTGCACCTTCGAGTCACACCGAATATTGATCAAGACTCATCGAGTAAGATCGAGTATCAGTTCAGTTGTCATCGAGTTCCATCTTCACTCCAAGTATTGAGATGTATGGATGTACCTATTGATCCTACTACTAGTAATTTGTTAAAAAAAAAAAAAAAATCTACCCTAATGTAGGGGTTTGATTTCGCATTTGTACAGATTTGGGAGAAAAATGTCCAAATTAAACAAAAGACGAGAAATCGAGAGGCATATACGTATATCGTATTATCATAAACTGTAACTATATTTTTCTTTTTATTGAATTCCAAAGAAGTACATGTGTTTCTACTTAATTCAACACACAAAATATAACAATCAGATAATCCTGATTGATTTTGTTCTTAAATTATTAGCATTTAATTTTTGACATCCCCTCCTTTGAGCTCTTCAAAATTGAAATCATTTAATCTAAGTTGTTTGGTTGCAAATTTCCCACAAACACATGATTGAAAGTCAGCACAAAAGCAATTAGGATCTTTGCAATCAGCATCTCTTATGCAGTGGGTTCCAACCAAAAGGCTTCGTTTTAATGCCAATACCTTGATCTCAGCTGTAAAAATACCATATTTACACATAAAATTATTGTTAGGATAGAAATCATCAATAAATAACTAATCAAACAAGAAAAAATTGAGACATGAATTTTTAAATTGTTAAAATCACATTCAAAATATCTTTTATCATTTGAAAATTAATTAAATATTTAATTTTACGTTTTTAGATACAATTTTCATATCATTAAAAGCATGTTTCATAGTGATATTAAAATGACAATGTAATTTTAACTATTTTAGAATCACTTCCAAACATGACTCATAAATTAACGTGTGGTTCATTAACTGTATGTTAGTTACATCCAATAACAGGAAGAGAAAACTATTTTATTATATTGAGGAGAAAAATAACATAGAATACAAAGATAATATGAAATTTTACCATAGCTAGACATAGCTAGCAACATCAGCACAAAAATGAGAGCCAACTTGACAGTGCTAGATTTCTCTGCCATAATAATTCCCTTGTATTATTGTAAATTTGCAATTGGTTTTTTTGCTGAGATGTGTTTGTTTCCATTTTTTTTTTTCCTTGCCCATCCATTATATAAGCCTTTGGACATTAAAGTTACTTTTATAATCTTAGCATATATACCAAAGTGTGGATTTTGTGTTACCATGTAATTAATTATTTCCAAATATTCGGTGCACTAAATAGAGAAATTATAGCAAAATAAGGTTTATGATTTGGAATATTAAGTTAGTTTACCAATGTAGCGTTCTATACCTTAAAGAGTGGATATTGTAGATGAATATTGGATATGCAAACTTGGCTATATGTTTTGCCAAATAAGGTAAAAGATTGGCCAAAATAAGATTAGCTATGTGGTATTGGCATGCACTTCGATTTAAGAGGTCGGAGGTTCAATCTCACACCTCACAATTGTTATATTGAAAAAAGAAAAATGATAAGTTTAAAGATTTCTAGTTTCTACTTATTTGTTTTTTAATATTTGGTTAATTACCATGAATAGCATTTTTAGGGGTAATAACCAAATGTATAACAACATTTAAAAAAAAAAAACTACAAATATGGCAAAGATCTCTATCTTATTCTCATTTTAGGTTACTTGATTATTCAATAATCTATAACTTTGTCATTTATAATAGGCAACATATGGACATTTTGTCTAAGTAGAGAGTGGCTTCAAGAAGAGCATAATCGTACATTAAGTCGGTGGTTGTCCACACAGGTAATCTCTAGAGGCCTACTATTTGATGTATAATTAAATGTTAACTATTAAACTATTATCAAATATATCGTAAGTTGCACTAGCCCTCGAAGTTCCCAAAAATTCCATATCACCTTCTTTAAGATGGATAGCTAATGGAGCTTGTCTAACTGTGGCAAAATATTCTAGTTACATGGTCAATGGTTACTACTATCACACAAAGAATCGCGATGATATTAGGAGGGTTTAAAATAGTTCAGTTAGTATAACAGCTACCACAATGCAAGTCTCTAGTGCTAAGGACAAAAGCCCCGTCATGTCAGATATGACCTTTTATGGTGTAATACAGGAAATATGGAAGCATGAATATCATGGGTTATCATTTATTTTATTTAAATATAATTGGATTGAGAATAGAACAGGAGTCAAAATAGACGAGTTTGGGTTTACTATTATGGACCTCAATCGTATTGGAGATAAATCAAACCCATTTATTTTACCTCTCAAGCAAAACAAGTCTTCTATGTAAAAGACCCCGCAAATTTGGGTTGGTCAATTGTTTTAACATCTCCACAACAAACAATTGAAGATGATTTTTATGAAGATGAAATAGGAGATATGCTACAAGAGTGTGGTTACGGAGGTATGCAAAGAATGCCCAATGTTGATACATCAATTGAGATTGATGATACAACATCCACATACATAAGAAATGATTGTGAGATTGACATGGAAATGATTGTGGTTTTTTTTTTTTTTTTTTTTTTTTTTTTTTGCAGATTGACATGGAAAATTCAACAAGTAGCACCGAGGATGATAGAAATATGATCTCACCAAAGAAATAGTAGAATAAGTATTCCACGTGGCCCAACTACTATGTTTGAGTTGGCACAAATAAGAACATCTGGGCAGCGATTGACCATTGATTATAATGAACATGGACAACCGATTGGATTTGGTGCAAAGAAGATACAAAGTTATATAGGAGTTTGTGTTTGACAACAAATACCTATAACATATAATTCTTGGAAAAAAGTTTCAAACCATTTAAAAGACAAACTTTTTGATTGTGTAGCGGTATGTTTTCTAAAACTTTAATTCATGTGCATAGTAGTTTATTAGTTTATTGTTTACTACCTTTTTCATTGCGCAGATGTCGTTCGATGTGGATTCTAAGTTCAAACATGATATACTCATGTCTGCATCTAGGAAGTTTCGGACTTTCAAAACCACATTGACTCAAAAGTTCATACTTCCATTTGGATGAACCCTCGATCTTGCAATTTCCTCTCCAACAATATTCTCATATAGAGCAAGATCAGTGGACATCGTATGTTAATGAACGATTGAGTGAAGAATGGGATGTAAGTCATTCTAAATAAATGTCAATATTATCATTGTTTTGATAGATAACTTCAACTAGATTTGTTGTACAAGAATTCATTCGTCTTAAAGAAAAAGACAGGAAAAATGTATATATAATCATCACATTTCTCAGACGGGTTATGTAAATCTTACCCAAGAATTAGTAAGTTTTTCGACTTAAATTAAATCTTTTATTCTAATATGTTTATGCTAATTAAATATGTACATTTATGTAGAACCTATCGAGTGATCCTTCTTATCGGGGACTTTATGGAAAGAAGCACGAAAAGGAAAAAAAAATAGTGAATACTTTGATGAAACCACTCGAGAATGTGTCAATCGAATTGTAAGTTTATATTGTGAAAAGTTTAAGATGGCATATATATAATGTATGAAACTTGTAATGATATAGATATTGTGTGAAAATTGTAATATGTTTTACAGGATAAATTGGCCGAATCTATGAAAGTGAAGATGTTTTGACCAAAGCATTGGGTACAGAGGAACATTGGGGACGTGTTAGAGGAATGGGTGATTTTGTTTCCCATTACCAATATTTCAAATTAGTAAAACCAAAGTCCTCAATGAGCCAAGAAATTGAAGGAGACTCTAATTAAAAAAATGTTCGACATGGTAAAGTGTCAAGAGAAGAAACTCATAGCAGACAATCTCATCAGTCCAAATCATCTGTTGAAAGTGTCGCACTAAGTGCATCTGAAGAAGAAGATAGTGAGAATATGCCTAAAGAAGATTTGGAGGTAATTTATTTGTTTCGGCTTTTAAATTTTAATCATATTGTGCTTAACCATACATGATATTAGTTCTTTTAAATTTATTAAGGGGACACCATGCCACTTGGCTATAGGAACTGTATATAATATTGTTGCAGTAGCCACAACATTTGATGTTGATGTTTCATGCTTAACTGTTAATGTTCTGATTGACATTGTCATAGAAGAAGATTTGCATATACCAATTCCTGTGAAGGGAAAAATAGAGTCCTTAAATCAAGCAATGGGAAACTTCGTAACATGGCCTCGTGAACTTGTAGTTATGGTTGACGAGAAAAAAGTATGCATCTTTTTCAGTATATGAGTTTGGTTATTTATTATTTTTCGTACTTTGAATTTTTGTAACTTTGGTTATCGTAGGACCATTAACAATCAAGAGATTTGGCCAGTCCTCTAAATATATTGATGCCAATGATACCATCAAACTCTTGAACGGACATGCCATGCATAACATGAACGTTGTAGACATAATTCGTATTAATTTGAATGAGCATATATTTGGAAGAGACAAATTTGTTTATTTAGGCTGCGATGATCTGATCCAATATTGCAATATGGTTGAAATAGGTTACATGTGTATTTTGACATAAACTGCGTAAGTATTATTCATCTGGATTCACTCATGTATATTTTGTTTCATGTTTAAATATAACTTTTATTTTGTTTAGGTATCTTTGGAATGATTGTAGTTGTGATATTACGAAGAAATTTTTTTTTATAATTGATCAAGCAATAATATTGCCATACATGAAGTCTCAAGATTTTCGATAAAAAAATTTAGCCAACCAACTAGAATTGGCTAATTCTGACCAAATACTCCTTATTCCATATAACATAGAGTAAGTAAATACAAGTTCTTTAGTTATTTTTAATTTGCATTATACGAGTATTAATATTTTAAAATTGTTGCTTATTATAGTTATCATTGGATATTGATTGTAATCAATCTACAAGAAAATTATGTTTATGTTTTGGACTCTATTTGAAGTAAGGTTCAAGAGGATTTTCATGGAGTTATAAATATTTACGTGTAATTGAACTTTCTTAGCTCTTAATTAAAGTATTTATGTTTAACTCATGTTTCAAAATATTTAGTAGATTGAAAACATAGCAAGCCAAGCACGATCTCCAACACCATCGGTCTTTTCAAAAATGGAAATCTGTAAAGGTAAATTTACATTCAGTTTTTAACAATTTATGTTCATTCGAAAATAAGAATAATTGTTTTCAACTTCTTTATATGCAGTTCCCCCGTCAATTAGATTATGTAGGATGGGGGTACTATGTTCAAAAGTATATACACGAATAGTGCATAATCCTACTACTCCCATTACTAGCCTCGTACGTAAATTATTTATTTTTTATATACTAGCTTTAATTTAATAAATGGATGTAAACTTAAGTTGAGTTTATCTTTTTTCTCTCTCTCTTTGTAGTTCAATCCAAAAAATGCATATACCCAAGGAAAGATTGACATAAGTCGAACCCAATGGGCAAGTTTTGTTGGCCAATTTGTGTAAGGATGTACTACTTGTTTTTTGTCTCAATAAAATGTAAATTCTAGCTTAGAATCAATGCAAATTTATCTAACCATGATCTATTTATTGGAACATTTATGTATAATTTTTTTTTTTATGGGGTGGTTAGTGTAAGTATTCATGGAAGTACCTATTGACATTTGTGAATGAGAGAAATAATTATTATAGAGGTGGTTGATAATTATAATTATTGTTCTATGAAAGTGTGTTATCGATATACAAATGTTGGTGATTAGTGTGTTTATTTCATATTTGATGAGTATATATAATGGATTGGAAATATTATTCTTGTTTGTGGATAAATTATTATAGAAGTATGTTTAATTACAGGTAACTTTGTATTTAGTTTTGTGGTAGAGTGTATTGTTTTGTCTATTGTTATATTTCATGTTTGAGTTTTTTTATATTTTTTTTAGTAAAAAACAATGACGAACATTTCCAGACCCAACATAAGACATATAATGTTGATTTTAACTTTTTGACCTATATTAAAAATGGATTTGACAACGGAATTTAAAAAAATGGACAATAATTGAGAAAAATAGACAGATTTTGGGCTTCAATTTCGGTTTAAAGAGCCTCAATAGATTCTGGACTTTAGTTGATGGTGACAGAAAATTAGAAGTCAAATTATTCAACAACTAAAATCCCTTGGACACAGTATGCGATGCATGTTTCTAAGATATGCATTGATAGTCACGCGTCGATGGTCATGCCTTAGAATGATAATATGTTAATGAATGTATGCAATGACCATGTGTCCTGTCACAAGTTTTCTTGTGCTCACGCCAAGTATAACGCGAGCGCAAGTTTCTCGGGTAATCCGAGGTCGAACACAAAGACTTGTAGCTATAAGTATGCAGTAATGTGTATGCGGCGGTTTAAAGAAAAGAATGGAAGAGATGTTGCTAAGTTAACCCTACTCGTACTCTTATCTAACAGGCAACGCAATGAGAATATGCATGAGAGGTGGAGATATGACAATACTTGACATGAAATAAATGTATGGAAAAATAGATAAAATGCGGAGATGATTTCATTGTAACCCTTAAGAGTGACAGCAAGGGCAACCTTAGTCAACGCAAACCATGCAATCATGCTACACACGTGTAAACCTAACTCTAGGATGTATGCAGTGTATCTACGATATTGTGGTGAAGCCTATGCCTGCCTAGACCCCCATAACCATCTCACTAGCTCTTAAAGATAAGCTCACTACTTCTTGGACGCATACAAATCCATTTTGTAGGGTGCATATGCTGTGTGAAGCAAACAGAGCTTATCTCTAAGATCCCCATTCTTGCCTATGCGTTCCAATCCGCTCTCTCGAGTCTTAGATTTGTGTTTTAGACTACTCTCCCAAGTATGCCTAAATGATGAATGAAGCAATCATAGGACAAGGTAACCGCATGAACTTTGCTGACCTAAGATTGTTACTATCCCTAGTGAACAATGCATACATTGCTTAATGCGACCAATCACTTCCTCCCGGACAGTTGATTGTTGTTGACTTTACTCATAGACAAGTAATGCGTTAGCCTATAGACAGGCATTGCCGCAACTTCACAATAAGCAAATAAGATTACTCACACACTCGCACAACGTACACCTCTCGGTGGGTTGCTACATACTTCATATCCCTAATCCATATGACTAAGTATGCAATACCCAAGCAATCCCACTAGGTGTTGCAATGAAAATAAAGATGCCAAGTAAAGAAGATGGAGTTGGAGTCAAAGGAAACAGAGAAATGTATTGAAAACAAATTTCATTAATTCCTTAATCACAAAATGTCATACAATACAACATAAGAAAAGAAAGGAAATGAAATAATCGGCTGGAAGCAAAGGTTTGCTTCTAGCAGATATGCTCAAGGCTGCCGGTGGTGCCATGGATGGGCGGAGGAGTTGATTTTCTCGAGATCTAGCTCCGGTCGAAGGCTCCAGTCGTCACTCGGAATGGATGAAGGAGGTGAAGAACTCTCAGCCATCTTCTCACGCAGTTTGTCTGGATCGTAAGGAAAATCCCCGGTTCACAAGGATCATCCCCGGATAGCTTGAATTTTTGCTCATTGGCTTCTATTTATAGAGCTTGGGTCACTGACAACATTAATTGGACTGCTTTAAGTCTGACATTCTGCGTGTTAGTCCTTTCTGAACCTCTTCCACTAACGGCGTGGTAGGTGAAATGTCAACATCATCTTTTGATTTTTCTCGAGGTAGATCCGTTGATGCGTTCATTCCACCAACCTTGCGTTGATCCTATTAGTATACGTTGTCGCGTAGCCGCAATCATTTAATGACCGCATTTGCTTAATACTGCAACTCTGCACGATGACCGCAACCGCTTGTCGAGCGCAACTCCCATGCGATGGATGCATATGGCTGATTACCGCAACATCCATGCATTGATCGACGCGTTCGGCTTTGCGATGGAGTGTTTCTCCTCATGTGGTCGTCTATGTGGTGGTCCGATTTCCGCGTTTGCGTCCATTTCATGTTTTAGGTACAAAAATAGAACATTGAACGCAAAATAACGGGTTAGCTGAGATTCAACATGCTGATCGACACAGGCTCGTTTTCTCATGAATTCCTATCATGATTGCCGCATATTCTACCTAACAACCATCATAATTCTAAGTAAAAGGCATAAGATGACATGCATTTCTGCATGTCATCAGTTGACAACCGACATTAAAGGGCTTTAATGTCGGTTGCGACTGACATTAAATCCCTTTAATGTCGGTTTAAAACCAACAATAAACCCAGAGTTCTTGTAATGGCTGGTGGATAGTTTTGAGGGCATAATTATTTTTATCATCATCTTCTTCACAGAGAAAGAAGTGTATGTATGATTCTGATTTTCCGCTGAGAAAATTCTCTCTCAAAATTTCAATCCCTCTTCCTAAAATTTTTAGAACCCACAGATTCCTGATATTCTCACCCTACCCTAAGGAGAATATAGAGGAAACAATCATGGTGGCGTCTTCTCTGTCAATTCTTGGCTTAAGGGTTCGACATTGTTCGTGGAGAAGAGGAATTTTGTGAAGATTGTGAGCTCTTCAAAGGTAAGTCTTTCTTCAAACCCTAATTTTTTTCCCTCTCATACAAGCTGTAAAATTTATGTAATTTGCATAATTGTGTTCTGTAAAATTTTTATTCTATGTAAAATTAAAAATTGGGTTGATCCCTACTTTCACAATGGAACTTCACCGTTTCATTATATAGAATAGTTGGATCTACAACCAATCTTGGTAGCTCTACTGAGGACACTTCCTAAGCATCTCTTTTTAATGCTTTCAGGCTTCGAATAATTGTTCTCCTTCATTCTGCCTGAAGGTTGCAATTTTAGTCCTAAGCTTTATTGATTTTGCTGGAGGAAAAAAATTGTTCATAAATGCTTGGCCAGCCTATCCTAGGTGGTGATGTTGCCCAGCGTAAGAGACTCAAGCCATTCATTGGCCTTATCCTGAACAGAAAATGAAATAAACGTAAGTGAATAGGCTAAGGAACAAAACCATCTATTTTTACCGTGCTGCAAATTTCCGAAAAGGAGCGTATATGCATATGGGGGTCCTCAACTAGACTCCCTTGAATGCACATTCTCGTACCACTTGGATAAGTCTTAGCTTCACTTGAAATTATTGACATAAGATATGTATGTGTAATTTCAGGCTGGACTACAAGAACAACTGGTTGGAAATAGCCTTCAATTGTTCTGGGGATCGGTTATATAGCCATGGAATTGAACAAGGGTCTTAAATTTCTCCTTAGGTTTCGTCTGAAAGTTCATTCTATATTTGGATCAATAGGAACTTTTTCATATCGATGACTATGTTGCATGCACTACAAAAACTAAAAGAAAAATTATTCATAAAAAGAAAAATAAAAACAAAAATACACCTTAAATTAAGATCAATCTCATTGTCTTAATATTAATCAAATAAAATAATACTAATTCCTCAGCAATAGAGCCAAAACTTGGCACGCACAAGTGTACATGTCAAAGAAATAAAATCCCAATGAAATGGGTATCGTCTTCAGGGAATTTGATATTCGATCTAACTAGCTATTAGAAAATCGTCTGAACTTTATTTTCAAAAAAAGATAGTTTTGTAAGCAGTAAATTAAAGAAAGAAAATTAATGTTCAAATTAGGAAATCACTTGACTAAGATGTCCTAGGGTTTTGATCTCATTCAACATTGTTATGAAATTAAAATATTTTATGTCAATTTAAACAATGCATCAACTTTGGCCTAGAAGGTCTATGGCCCAGGTTTTCTTTTACAAGCTCTATCCTTTCTTATGCCTAAAAGCCAATTTTATTTTCATGCAATTGAAACTAATAATCATAACATTAAGTCTCTTCATTGTTAGCATCTAACGTTTTCTACCATTCTCATACATAATCCAACTTCAGTTTATCATGTTAATTCTGGTTTAGAAATCTCTTTACCAAACAAATTAAATAAGCGTTCAATTGGGAAAACACAAACATGATAAAAAGGCAATGTATTCTATTAATTGAAATAATAAATAATCATCCATAAACAATATTGAAATCAATCAAACCCTAGGCCTGCGAATTAGTTTAGGCACTCATGTTTAGAAAATAAACTCGAAACATGATGTCCAGGGATATAAGGAAAAAGATTAAAGAGGAAATAATTAGTCATCGATCAATTCATTGTTGATAGTGCATCAACATATCCTTCTTAATACATTGTCAATTCATTTCCTGATTAGGCTCTGAAAATCTCTCTGAACGACAACCTCTCAATCTTTATAAAAAACTTTACGTGATCCCAAGTCAGACTTCCCCTTGAACTAATGCAAAAAGAACATAAATAGGGTAGGTTTTCCATGATGCACAAATAATTATGGACACCAGTAAAAGCTTTTAATGACGTACTAAAGATGATGGATGATAGAAAATATGCACAACATCCTCTCGGAAAAACGCGTTGGGCAGGAGGCCGTGCCTTGTTCTGCACTTTTTAGCCACCTTTTGTTATTTTTCCTTGGTCAAACTTTGACTATTCTAAGGGGTATATTGAACTTTTAACTTCAAATTTGGCTTGTTCTACTCCAATTGTTTATTTCTTACAAAATATTTAAAAGAAATCAATAATGAACTCTTTAAGAAATAAAACCAATAAAGATCTAAGCCTATGAACGCACTTTTGAGGTGTGTCAGATGAATTCATTTGTTGTTAAACTCAAACGGGATAACAAATCTTCGGATTGTTATGCTTTTGATGTGTATGTGACGAGAAAAAAAAAAAGTAATTTCATTGCACCGTCATCATTTTGCCGATAATTTATTTGTAGCTATGATGTATCTTCCATTTCCCTTAACTAGAGGACTTTTTCTTAGCCTATTTCTCTTTGTTCGAGCTTTTCTCTATCACTCTCTATACAAATTCATTTTTTGGCATACATCGTTCAAATTAGGATATGATGAAGGTATTACGGAGGTGTCAACCTAATAGAGATGTCTTGATGCACCTATTGATTCCACTATTAGTAATTTGTTAAAAAAAAAATCTCCCTAATGTAGGGGATTCATTTCGCATTTGTACAGATTTGGGAGAAAAATGTCCAAATTAAACAAAAGACGAGAAATAGAGAGGCATATACATATATTGGATTATCATAAACTGTAACTATATTTTTCTTTTTATTGAATTCCAAAGAAGTACATGTGTTTCTACTTAATTCAACACACAAAATATAACAATAATATAATCATGATTGACTTTGTTCTTAAATTATTAGCATTTAATTATTGACATCCCCTCCTCTGAGATCTTCAAATTTGAAATCATTTAATCTAAGTTGTTTGGTTGCAAATTTCCCACAAACACATGATTGAAAGTCAGCACAAAAGCAATTAGGATCTTTGCAGTCAGCATCTCTTATGCAGTGGGTTCCAACCAAAAGGCTTCGCTTTATTGCCAATAGCTTGATCTCAGCTGTAATAACACCATATTTAAACGTAAAATTATTGTGAGGATAGAAATCATCCCTAAATAAATAATCAAACAAGAAAAAATTGACACAGTGCTTTTGAGATTGTTAAAATCACTTTCAAAATATGTCTTTTATCATTTGAAATTAATTCAATATTTCATTTTAGGCTTTTAGATGCAATTTTCATGTCATTAAAAGCATGTTTCCTAGTGATTTTAAAATGACAATGTAATTTTAACTATTTTAGAATCACTTCCAAACATGACTCATAAATTAATGTATGGTTCATTAACTGTATGTTAGCTACATCCACGAATAGGAAGAGAAATTTTTTTTATTATATTGAAGAGAAAAATAACATAGAATACAAAGATAATATGAAATTTTACCAAAGCTAGACATAGCTACCAACATCAGCACAAAAATGAGAGTCAACTTGAGAGTGCTAGATTTTTCTGCCATAATAATTCCCTTGTGTTATTGTAAATTTGCAATTGGTTTTTTTCTGCTGAGAGGAGTTTGTTTTCATTTTTTTTTCCCTTGCCCATCCATTATATAAGCCTTTGGACATTAAAGTTACTTTTATAATCTTAGCATATATAGCAAAGTGTGGACTTGTGTTACCATGTAATTAATTATTTCCAAATAGTCGGTGCACTAAATAGAGAAATTATAGCAAACCAAGGTTTATGATTTAGAATATTAAGTTAGTTTACCAATGTAGCATTGTATACCCTAGAGAGTGGCTATCGTAGATGAATATTGGATATGCAAACTTGGCTATATGCTTTGCCAAATAAGGTAAAAAATTTGTCAAAACAATCTTAGCTAAATGGTATTGGCACGCACTTCTATTTAAGAAGTCTCAAATGTTCAATCTCCCACCTCAAAATTGTTATATTGAAAAAAGAAAAATGATAAGATTAAATATTTCTAGGTTCTACTTATTTGTGATAACCAAATGTATAACAACATTTTAAAAAAATTACAAATATGGTAAAGTCTATTAACAATAGGCTTCTATCTCTGATAGATTCTTATCAACGATATGCTCTATCACTAATAGATCTTTTGTCATAATGATCATAGTAACCCACATTTTTAGGTAATACGATCATTTTGGAGATCAATTTGATTTTATTGGATTATTTAAACTATTTCTTGAAATCTGATTTTTGTACATTTGATTAAAAAGTGGTTTAAATTAGGAGTTGTTTGAAATGTCAGCTACCATAAACAACAGCAGCCATTGAAATTGAACAACACATCAGCCTAAACAATTTAGAATGGTGAGTCTAAAACTTATTAATTTGAATGTAGGACAAAAAGATTTGTCTAGGATGAAGTTTTGGATTCAAGGGTGAACTTGGAGTAAGGACAAGTCAGTCTAAGAGTAAAGTCTGCGGCTAATTTCCCTGGGGTCTCTAATTAAAATAAGTAACTATACTATGGGTTTCTATAGTGCTAAGTTGGGGGTATTATCAAGAATAGATTTAGTATAGGATTAGGGATTTGAGTCCCTCTCAACTTTATGCTCTTTATATATATATATATATATATATATATATAACATGATATCAAAATCACTAGTTAGTTTAATGATAAATCTTCTTTTTTAGTGTTTGTAAGTTCTTGACCAAAAAGCAATAACTAAATGCTATAGCAATAAGAGTTACTCGGATATTAGTATTTAGTCAAGAATGTTTTGGTTCAGTGAAGGAGTAATTGACTGTTCCTTGGTAGCTGTTATTCTGACTCACTGAAGTATCATTGCAATTAAAATCAATATAGGTACATTATTACTTTTTGCTAAAATTGATTTAATTTAATAGTTTTTCACTAATAGAATTTGTTTATATCTTTAGCATGTCGAACTCTATTATATAATTATTTGCTTCCGATAAAACTAACGATGATAACTGCCAACGTAGAAGTCAAATATAAACACAATACTAGTGATCGATGATCTAGTGTTCGTTTTACAAATGAATGTGCTCCGACTCATAGCTCGTCAGCAAACTGAAATGTTCGGGATGCTTATGACAGATGGGTTAGGGAAAATAAAAAGACTCGAGCCTATATCTTAGCAAGTATATCAGATGCTTTAACTAAGAAATATGAGAGCATGGTCACTACTAAGGAGATCATGGATTTGTTGTAGGTAGTATTCGGACAATTGTCCTCATGTGTTAGGCACGATACTCTCAAAGAGGTTTACGACCACCACATAAAGGAAGGAACCTCTGTTAGATAACATGATCTGGATATGATGGAGGAAGTAAAAAATGTTGTCATAGATAAGAAAGTTGAGAAAGTGAAACAAGGTAAATATGATTTACTCTTTGTTGAAACATGTTTAGTGGAAAATAATAAATTGACTTGGATATTAGATTCAGGGGCCGCTGATCATATTTGTGCTTTTTTTCAGAAAACTAGTTCCTAGAGACAACTTGCAGAGGGCGAGATGACTTTCAAAGATGGAATAGGAGAAGTCATCTCACCTAAAGTAGTGAGAGACATGAAATTATATTTTGGAGAGAGATTTGTTTTACTAGAAAATGTATATTATGTTCCAACTATGAGAAGGAATTTAATGTCTATCTCTTGTTTGTTAGAACAATTGTAGAAAACATTTTTGAAAATTAATGAAGTTTTTATTAGTTTTAGAGGTATTCAAGTATGTTCTGCAAAACTAGAAAATAACTTATACGTGTGAAAACCAACAAAAGCTAAAACTATTTTGACTATAGAGATGTTTAAAACAACTGAATCTCAGAATAAAAGGCAAATAGTTCTCCTACTGCCTATCTTTGGAACTTAAAACTTAGACACACTAATCTCAATAGGTTTGAGAGTTTGGTTAAGAGTGGACTCCTAAGTTAGTTAGAAGATAACCTCCGTGTGAGTCCTATCTTCAGGGTAAGATTATCAAAAGATCTTTTACCGGAAAAGGTCTTAGAGCCAAAGAACCCTTAGAACTCATGCATTTTTATCTCTGTGGTCCGATAAATGTCAAAGCACGAGGAGGGTATGAATATTTCATCAGTTTATTGATGATTATTCAAGGTATGACTATATTTACCTAATGCATTTTGACCTCTGTGATCCGATAAATGTCAAAGCACGAGGAGGGTATGAATATTTCATCAGTTTATTGATGATTATTCAAGGTATGACTATATTTACCTAATGCATCACAAGTCTGAAACTCTTGAAAAGTTCAAGAAATATAAGGCTAAGGTTGAGAACCTATTACGTAAAACAATTAAAACACTTTGATCAGTTCAATGTGGTGAGTATATAGGCTTGAATTTTAAAGACTATTTAATAGAACATAGAATCCAATCCTAGCTCACTGCATTTGGTACACCCCAATAAAAATATCGGAAAGGAGAAATACAACCTTGTTAGACATGGTTCATTCAATGATGAGCTATGCTCAGTTGCTTAGTTCATTTTTGAGATATTAAATAGAGACTGTGGTATATATTTCGATCATGATTCCTTCAAAGAGTCTATCTGAAACACCTTATAAATTATGGTGAAGGCTCTTCAAATTTCAAATAATTTAATTTAATGTGTTTGGCTGCAGATGATCCGCAGACACGTGATTGAAATGCAGAACAAAAGCAATTAGGGGCAGTTCTCTTGCAGTGAGTTCCTACCAAAAGACTTCCCTTTGATCCCAATGCCTTGCTTTCAACTGCAACAATAAATATTTAAACATAATATATTGTTATTGTTATGATAAAAATTAACAATATTTAGGCCCCGTTTGATGATCACTTGATTTTTTATTTTTTATTTTTTAAATTAAGCTTATTGACACTACTTTTACCTCCAAATTTCTTCTTTTGTTATCTATTTTTTATCAATGGTTTAAAAAATTAAGTCAAAGTTTGCAAACTAAAAAAAGTAGCTTTGAAAATTTTGTTTTTATTTTTGAAATTTAGCTAAGAATTCAATCATTATACTAATTAAAAGATGCAATTCATTATAAGAAATAGGGAGAGATAGACTTAATTTTTAAATATCAAAAACCAAAAATGAAATTGTTACCTAGCTTAAATAATCAAACAAGGAGAAATCGACATATATATTAATTACTTGTGATTCACTAATTAAGAAAAGGAGGAGTTCCTCATCCATTTCTTTTTAAAGTAACATCTAAATGCATACTTGTTTCTAGTTTTAGAATTTAGATTGTTTGGATAACAAAATCTGAAGAATAGTTATAGAAAATAGAATCCAAGTTTGTTTACAAAATACATATTCGCTAAACTCATTAAATCTAAAAACATAAAATAAAATTCAAATGGCTAAATTCAAAGGCGAGACTCTAAGTTATACCTGAATTGAAGATGGTGAAGAATAAGATCATTGTAGCTAAGAAAGTGAACTTAATAGTAAACTTCCAGTCCATGACTTCTCTAGAGATTTTATAGAGTTCTTGGTGACATATGATTGTTTTCATGACAAACCCTTAAATAATTGAGGAATGGGTAACAAATTGATGTTGAACAGAAAATATAGTATGGGTATGTGAAAAATGGGAACGTTACAAATTCACAAAATTTGTGTAGAGATAATGCAATAATCTAAACTACAATTTTTAAGGGAATAAAAAAAGAGATTTATTGATCAGTGTATTCCGTCCTTAAAAAATTTCAAAATATATACGACTAAATTTCAAAATATATACGACTATTTTCAAATATAAAAAAATTAACCAAAATATTTATAAATCTATCCATAATAAATCGTGATAGACTGCAATAGACTACCGACTATTTGTGTACTGATAAACTACGATATTTTGTTATTATTTGAAAATGTTTTGATAGTTTTTTCATTTAAAATAATTTCTCAAATGTAGGTATATATATTTTTAATCTCCGAATTTTAAGAGTAGGTTTAAAAAGATTTTGAGTAAGGTTTATTATTATTATTTTAAGAAAAAATAGTTGTATTTGGTCCCCAATATTTAAAATTGACTAATTTAGCGTATGAGTTTTCAAGAATAGTTTTAAAAGACTCTTCAACTAATAAATCAAGTAAAAATAAACATAAAATTGAGTAAATAGAAGATGTGGAAAATGACTTGGAAAAAATATATATTATTTTAATAATTGTCCTGCAAATTGCAAAATCCCAATCCAAAATAAAATCAAGAAACTTTAAAGTTAATTAGGGTTTGTCCTAATTATTAGTTCTTCCTTTTTCAGTATTTTTGCTTTTTTATTTCTTTCCGTGTCTATTTAATCTTTAATATTTTGATCAAGCTAATTATTCAATATAATATATAAAATTAATGCAAGATTTGAAATTTCGAAACCAAAGAATCTGATGGAGTAAATGATGATTGTTAGCATTTTCAGTTGTGCACTTGTGTAATGTTTACTGTTAATTATGTTGGTATGATCTATAATTATCATAAGGTATGATCCTTCCTTCTTATAATTGAGATTAAGATCCTTAACGATTTTAGAGAAAATTAGAGAAGAGAAGAGAGATGGAGAGGAAAGAGAGGGACGAGAGAAGAGAAGTGACAAATATTAAAATAATATATTTTTTCCGAGGTATATGCCACATCATCTATTTACCCAATTTTATGTTTATTTTAAGTTGATTTATTAGTTGAGGTACCTTTTAAACCTATTACTCAACGACTAAAATGACCAATATGAAACATTAGGACCAAACGCATAGAGTATTTTCTTTTTTCCTATTTTTAGTTTTGATATTACATTTTAAGATTATATATATATATTCTCTCCCTTTCCTGTCTCTTCCATCCTTTTTCACTAATTATTATTTTAAATTTAAAATGTGATTCCAACAATTAAAAATTAAAAAAATTACATAGGAATCTTTGAACATATTATTTGAAGAGGATTAAACAAATACATTTTAAAATTTTAGAAACCAAATGCACCTATAGGTAAAACCTAATAACTAAGATCTAAAAACGTCATATTTCTTTTTTTTTTTTTCACAGATATCTCTGAGATCAATTGTTTTATCCCAAAAATAATTCATTTTATGCTTTAACCTCTTATAATAGAACATATTATTTGATGATTATGAAAAGATTATTATTATTTTGGAAAAAAGGTTCATGTTATAATGATGTCGTATTGTTGTCACTCAATTGTTTGGAATGTTATTTAAATTCGGGCAATAGAAAGATATTTTCATTAATAACTAGTTAAAACAATTACAATATTGTATTTATCTATAGATACAAGACTTCCATAATGACATAAACAACCTAACTTAGTGAATGAAAATGTAGGATCCCACTAAGTGTGTTCGTTCTCAAAGATAACTTCAATCTTCCCAACTTCAAATGAAGAAGACTACTTCACTTTATAAACTTAGGCTCCTCTGAAATTTGAAAATTCTTTCTTAGATAACGAATAAAGCTTCAAGATGATCAAACGAATATACGGTATTTCTTGCTTCACAATCACTTGGATCGACGCAGTTCTGGTTTATAGAAAAGAACACATGCAAGGCAATGACACTATTCCTCTTCAAAGCAGCAATCCTTAAAAGACCACAACAATCTCTTAAATATGAACAACATAAAAGGAAAACAGAATCAGCATTGTGTGAGACAGCTGTAAAATAACTTGAGGAATAAAATGCGGAACAAAATTACCAACAACTAGACTTAAATCGCCGATCAAAGTTGATGAGTGAAAGTAAAATTAATATTATATCATGCCATATAAGATAATATGGGCTAGGGTTTCGTCTCAAAATCAATCTACAATAAGAAGAGTAGCTCATCTATCTTATAAAGTGTGTACGAGGTTCCTTGGTACTTCCAATATGGGATCCTTAACATGTCCCCTCAAGATGGCGCTTACTTTAGGTTCACCATTCTTGATTGGATCACAAATTTCTTAATTTTATTGGGTCAAATAACCATTTGAGCTTTATGAGCTTTATTTGTATGAATATAATGTCAAGATGTTGAAGGCCTAAGTAGTATAGCTCAACTGGAATAAGATATATGTTAGTGATACCATGAGATCCATGGTTCGAGTCTCCCACTCTTTTATTATACTAGAAAAAATGTAAAGATGTTGAAAAATGAAATATAGTTATATTAAAAAAAAAATCATTTTTCACCCTAAACTTGTTAGGTTGTATCAATTTAGACCCTAAACATTCAATTTCATCCACTTCAAATTTTAAATAGTGTTGCAACTTTAAACAATTAATAAGTTCTCACTCTAAGTATGGTTGAAGAAGTTTTCTATTAAGCACCAATGGAATTATTGAATATATATATGATTTGAGATCGATAATTTTTTAGAGAAAAACAACATTAGAGATCTTATTTTTGTTGAAATCTATGAAAATATTATTTGGTTAATCCGTGCATTTGTCAAACTTATCTTTGCAAACTTTGTTTTATTGAAATTACTATTGAGTTTAGGAATAATTTTTACATTTTTTTGGGCTAAAATTAGTAGGAAAATTAGCTATAAACTAAATTGAACCGAGGGTTAAAATTACAAAACTTATAGAAGCTTAAGGTCAAAATTGATGAAATTCAAATTTTAGGATCCAAATTAATATAACGTGACAAGTTTAAGACTAAATTTGCCTTTCTTAGGAGAAAAAATGTTGCAAAGCCAAGGATCCAACCTTGAAAGACTATGGGCCAATATTCATGTCCATTCCAGTCGTCAAAGGAAAGACAGGTTTTTTTTTATAATAATAATAATAATAATTAATAATAAAAATAAGTATTAGTGATACAAAATATAGCTATCAAATTGAATATAGCTCAATTAATATCTAAGTATGCTAGAAGTCAAATACTACAACAAAATGAATATTCCATAATATATGAAGAGTAATTAATTTGGAGATGAGAGAGAAAAAAAAGAGTCATTAAAGTAAGAAATTCACGTTTTTGTCGAAAAAATAGCAGTTTTTTGGATTTTTCCAAATTTATGATATTTTTTGTGTCATTAATCTATGACGAAAAATAACAATCATTAAATGTAGGGGAAAAAAACATGATTTTGGCGGAAAAGAAAAGATGGAAATTTTCAAAATTTTCGAAAATGTCGACTATTTGGACATTTTTTTTAATGTCACTAAAATATGACTAGAATTAATAGTCATTAAAGATTGAAGAATGATAGTTCTTTAAAGTCAATAAATATTAGGGTTTTACTTGGTTTATATAGGTATGTACGTACGTATCTTATGGTTGAAAAAAAAAAAGAGAACAAGTTTTCTTCTCGAGTCATTAACCCCCAACCCCCCACTCTCTCTCTCTAAACTTTCTCCCTCTCACCCACGACCTGCAACACACTCACGCCGTCTCCCTCAACCACAAGCCATCGCTGCGTGCCACCTTCAAATTCTCTTTTTCATTTCTCTAACTTCTCTCTTCTTTCTTACAAAATTTATCTCTTCTCTCTCAAATTGTAGAGCTGCCCGGTACTGTCTTCATTTCATCACTGTTTGCGCTGTTTCGTCCACGTTCGTGTCAGATCCATCTGGGTTCGTGAAGCTCCTGTTAGAAAAAAACATGGAGGAAAAATATGAAAAATGAGAGATATATTTTCCATTCAACTAAGCATGCCTTATATAGGCTTACAAACATAACAATGCCAATGGTTTAAAACTATAAATGTCATAAAATGCTCATAACTCTCATAACTCACATAACTCCTATAACTCAAAAATCACTTTTGATTACAAACAACTAAAAGTCACAAAACCCAAAAGTCACACTAAATGTCACAAATAAAGTTTAATAATGACAAACTTCTCAACACCCTCCCTTAAACTAGATTTGTTACACCAAGTAAACTCCTCATTTCGATAAAAGTCTCCAACTTGAGGGGTTTTGTGAAAATGTCCGCCGCTTGGTTTTATGACTTGATATATTTGCTTCTTTCTTCGTTATGTGATCCTGAATGTAGTAAAATCGGGTATCAATGTGTTTGCTCCTCCCATGAAATACTGGATTTTTGACTAAGGCAATGGTCAATTTGTTGTCGACAAAAATCTCCATTGGACCTTCCATTTGAAACTTCAACTCATTCACTAAGTTTCTTAGCCAAATCGCATGACATACACATAAAGTTGTTGCGACGTACTTTGCCTCGCATGTTGGTAATGTGACTATGGATTTTTTTTTTTACATCCATGTGAACGTCGTTTCACCAATAAAAAACACAAATCCTGTAATGCTCTTTCGATCATCCAAATCACTATTCCAATCACTATCACAATAACCAACAATATCAAAATTGCTAGAAGAGACATAGGAAAGATCATACCCAATCGTCCCTTTAATGTAGCGAAATATCCTTTTTGCCATTTTACACTGTGTTGTTGTCGGCTCCTCCATAAATCGACTAATACTTCCAACCGAATAAAGAATATCCGATCTTGTACATGTCAAGTATCTCAAACTTTCAACTAAGCTTTTGAAATATGTAGAATTTACCTTCTCTCCTCCATCTTGCTTGGTGATTTTGACTCCACATTCCATCGGTGTTCCAACTGGATTAGCATCATTCATATTGAACTTCTTGAGCACTTCTTTAGCATAGCCCTCTTGGGTATAAAAATCCCATCTTTCACCTTGTTTTGACCTCGATCCAAGATAGTAACTCATGAGACCAATGTCCCGACATTTCAAACTCCTTTGCCATCTCTCTTTTGACTCATCAAACATGCTAGGCGGTAAATATTAAATCATCAACATATAAACAAATGATTAGTATGCTTTCACCTTGCATTTTTATGTAGAGGGCATGCTCATAAGGAAACTTCATATACTTCTTCTCTTGAAAGTACTTGTCAATCTTCGAATTCCATGCTCTTGGTGCTTGCTTTAAACCATAAAGTGTCTTCTTCAATCGAAGCACTTTATCTTTTTCACCCTTGACTTCATAACCCAATGGTTGTTCTGCATAGACCTCTTCCTCAAGAATTATGTTCAAGAAGGCCGATTTGACATCCATTTGATGTATCTTCCAATGATTATGGGCTGCCAAAGCAATAATCAAACGAATAGTTTCAAGGCGAACAACAGGGGCAAATACCTCATCATAGTCAATGCCATATTGTTGGCTATACCCTTTCACCACTAGTCTCGCCTTGTGCCTCTCAACATCGCCATTGACTTTTCTCTTTGTCTTGTATACCCACTTCATTCTGATCGGTTTGTGCCCTTTTGGAAGCTTGGTCAACTCCCATGTGTCATTTGTCTCTATCACTTGAATTTCTTCATCCATTGCATCCTTCCATTTTTTTCTTGCAATGGCTTCTTGGAAACTAATAGGCTCACAATCACCAAAAAGACAATAGAGAATTATGTCATTTTGATTTTTATTTACCTCATTAAGTTCCTGTAGACTTCAAGTTCCTCTTGGGCCAATTTCGTTCTCCGAATCGCTAGATAAACCTTCAGATGATGATCGATCGGTCGAATGAAGTGGTACTGGAATGGGCAAACCTTCACCCATTTCGCTCATTTTCATCGTCTTCTTCAAAATATGGAAGGAAATCATACTCCTCCACTTGTATATTCCAATCCCAAGAGCCTTCCTCATAAAAAACAACATCACGATTAATCATTATCTTCCCATTCAAAGGATTATAAAGACGATAACCCTTTGAACTTGCATAATAGCCAATGATGATGAGTTTCTCGCTTCGATCATCGAGCTTGGTTCTTTTTTCTTCCGACAAATGAGCATATGCAATACTCCCAAACACCTTGAAGTGACCAATCCCGGGCTTTCTTCCATTCCATTCTTCTTGAGGCGTCTTGTCAAGCACGTTTTTGGTTAGTGCTCAATTTGTCAAATAAACCACACAAGCTACAGTCTCCGCCAAAAATTTCCTCGGCATCTTCTTTGTCTTTAGCATGCTTCTTGCCATGTTCAAGATTGTTCGATTCTTCTTCTTTACCACGCCATTTTTTTTGCGGTGTCCTTGGGACGGTTAACGGATGTCGGATGCCTTTTTCATCACAAAATTGTTTGAACTCATTTGATGTGAATTCACCACCTCGATCGATTCTCATGGCCTTGATTGTAAGGTTGCTTTCATTCTCCACACGTGCCTTAAATCTCTTGAAGATTTCAAATACTTCTGATTTTTCCTTCAAAAAGTACACCCATGTTTTTCTAGAAAAATCATCAATAAAGAGAAGGAAATATTTGCTTTTACCATGAGACTCTGGTTTGATCATTCCACACACATCGGCATAGATGAGTTCTAAAGGCTTCTTTGCTCTTGTCATAAACTCCTTCGGAAAACTACTTTGATGATGTTTGCCAAGAAAACACCCTTCACACACTTGGTTTGGCTTGTGAATGTGTGGTAAACCTCACACCATCTTCTTCTTCAACAAATCTTCTAGACTTTCAAAATTGAGGTGTCCGAACCGTAGATGCCATAGCCAAAAGAGATCTTCATAACACGTCTTCAAGCATTTTGGAACATCATTACATATATTCAAAGGAAACTTTCGATTTTTTGTCATGAAGACTTTAGCAATAAGTCTCTCATGATTATCCCTTAAATACAAACAATTGTTTTTCATTTGAACTTCAAAACCTTTCTCTAACAATTGTCCTACACTCATATATTATTTTTTATATTGGGAATGTAATAAACATTTGTGATATATTGATTTTCTCTATTTTTTAATCGAATGAGAATTTTACCTATTCCTTTGATGGCGACCAAAGAATTGTCTCCAAATGCAATATTACCTTTCTCCATCTCGTTCAACTCCACAAACATCTCGTGTTTTCTACACATGTGATTCGAGGCTCATGTGTCAAGATACCACTTACTATCTTGACTCTCTTCTTCTCCCTTTGAAACCATAAATAAGGTTCCATTCTCGTCTGCATAATTGGATTTCCCTTGATAGGCTTTTGATGTGCTAGTGGTTGATCGGTCCTTGATGGGCTTTTGATGTGCTAATGTCCATATTTGTTACAATTATAACATTTTACTTGAGATTTATCTCTCCCAAACCTTCCACCACATCTTCCACGACCTCGACCTCCTTTTCCTCTTGAGGATGCAGAAGAGTTTTGAGAAACGTCGGTGTTGGCTTCACCTCTTCCACCATGGCCTCGACCACTACGACCTCTTCCACGTCCACGACTATTCTCCTCCTTGATTTTGAGTTGGAGAAGTTGTTCAACGGTCTCTGTTTGCTCCATCCTCCTTTTCTTTTTCTCCTCATAGGCTTGTAACGAGCCTATAAATTGTTCAATTATCATGTTCTCAAGATCCTATGTCTCCTAGATCGTCGTGGCGATAATCTCAAACTTTGTATTAAGGCTTTGTTGAACCTTCTCCATGACACGAACATCGGTGATTTCTTCACCATTCCGTCTCAATTGGTTGAAGACAGCCATTATTTTTGTGTGATATTCCGCTATCACCTCCGTCTCCTTCATTTGTAAAGATTCAAACCCCACCACGCACTAGAAGAAATTCAGGCTTTAATGTCGGTTGACACTAACATTAAAGATAGTGTTATTAAAGCCCTTTAATGTCAGTTGCCTTTAATGTCGGTTTTAAACCGACATTAAAGGGCTTCAATAACACAGCCTTCAATGTCGGTAGTGAAATGTCCAACCGACATTAAAGACCTTCAGTGAAATTTCCAACCGACATTAAAGCCTCTGTTTTTTTTTTTAATTATTAACCGACATGTAAGCCCGAATCTGTCCCTTTTTTTAAAATTCCGTTGCCGAATCCATTTTTTTGGTCAAAAAGTATAACATGACACATCATCATTAAACATTGTGGCTATGACATATTATTCATGTATGGATTATAAATCTATTACATTTAATCCACAAATTCTGCTATAAAATTATAATTTAAAAGGTTGTACAATAATTCAGGCCTTGAAAACACAAATTACAAGTAATACAAACATTATGATTTTACAAACATTATAAGATTACTGTCTCTCTCCATTTGGTAAGTATGGATCCCTTCATAATTCTTCTTGAACCAACCCCTTAGCTTTAGCAGTGTTTGGTTATAGGCATCTTTGTCTGACCACTATTGTTCAAAGGATCACAAACAAAAAAGGTTTAAGACAAAGGATTGAAAGTGAAAATGTGATAAGAATTCATATTGAACTAACCGTGTTTATTAGGAATGTGCATAAATGGTACATTCAAGAAAAAATTCTTGTAATGAATGTGTTGGATCTAAAGTTCCCCAAGAAAAAGCATAAAGAGGTTGCGATACCAAATATTTACTCCTTTGTTGCATCTGCAAAACAAGAAAACTCAATAGTTGAATAAATGAGAGAATCTTCTTTTCCAAGATCTTGAAGAAGAGAAGCTTGGTTTCCTAGATATGAGATACAAAGACGATGGAAAATTTTCAACAGCATAACGATGCTACCACAATAAAACCAAAAATTTACCTTGAACCTGTTCAAAGAAACACACTCCCAAAAATATTTCACAACCACTTGTTCTCAACAGAACTATTATTCCCAAAAAATGAATATTCAAGAACACATACATCAATAAGCAAATTTAGATCATAATATACTTCAAACCTCAAAAGTTGTCACAAAGACTACCATAGTGCATGAATAACCCACAAATTACCATAGTGCGACCTACAAACTCGAGCACCTTGAATCAAATCTAAACTACAAATAAATAGTACCCATGAGTCATAAATGGGTGTTACATTCTAATCCAATATGGTCCAAAGAGAAATAAGCACACTATAACTTCTCAAACAGGAATTTTCATGTCATTAGAGTCACTTGAAAACACTTAGAAAATGTGCTTAAAACTTCAAACATTCAAAAATGCACTTACCAGGAACAATTTTCACCTTAATCCTTTGCTGTTGCAAGAAATCCATCTCCTCCCCACTCCTTCCAAACACCTAAAAAATACACAAACAAAAAAGGTTTAAGATAAAGGATTGAAAGTAAAAATGTTATCAGAATTCATATTCAACTAACCGTGTTTATTGGGAATGTGCATAAATGGTACATTCAAGGCAAAATTCTTGTATTGATGCTTATCGAATGATCAAATAATTTAAATCGAATATTAGAATGATGCTTATCGAATCTTAATATGAAAAATGTTACTAATGTAATAGAAATACCGATTCCGTTACAGAGCTAGATACTAACTATTTAAATCGGATGTTTAAGAACGCTAGTAGAGCAAATTCATCATAAATTCATACTTGTAATGATTTTTAGCTATAAGCTAACCTAGCGTTTTCCATTTTATTCTAGAATTTCTGGGACATTTTAAAAATTGAACTGAAATTTAAATATTCAACAAGAATTTCAGGAATGTACACATAGATAACCATATAATAAGTTCAAATCTACATATGAGAATGATGGTTACAAAGTTCTAACCTTCGATGAAGGTTCCACGCTTAGTGAATGAATCTGTGCTCCTCAACCCAATGTCAACATTACACAACAAGCGCTCAAGACACTTGTTAAAGTGTACTCGTTTGGTTCCACACCATCCGAGAGCATCTCGGCGAAGAAACTTAAACTCCAAGCTGCTTGACCATTATCACAACAGGAAGATACAACTGAAGTCCATGAAATCACATTCTTTTTCTTAATTTTCTTGAAGGCATTATTGCAAATTCCAAGCTCCCAGAATTAAAGTAGAAGTTCGAAAGAGAGTTGCCAATACTAGTGTCGAAATCTATATGATATTTGATGATATATGCATGAACCTGCTTCCCGAATTCGATAGATTGCAAGGAACAACAAGCACTCAACACGATTCCGAGCGTATAGTTTGTAGGATAAGCTCCAGCTTCCAACATTTTAATGAACACTCGAAAAGCAACCAAAGGCTATGAATTCTGAACATAACCAGTCACTAGAGTTGTCCATGCAATGACATTTCTTCTAGGCAAATTATCAAATACTTTACGAGCAATTTCCATGACTCCACATTTCGTATAAACGTTAACAAGAAAAGTCATTACAAATAAGTCTTCATGAGTCCCAATTTTTACGATATGTCCATGGATAATTTCCGCTTCTGCAGCTAAATTCTTATCTATACATTCTTGCAATAGTGGAATATAGTAAGAAGTTTCAATTCTCGTACCATCTTTTAACAGCGACAGAGCTTCCCGAAGATCTACAAACTTTGGCTCCGCATCAACATTCAATTGGATTAGTGAATGATTTTTCTGATACGGCAAACTCTGCAGTATATCATAGAAAATCAACAAAGATCAAGAAAACTCGGTAGTAAATAAGTTCAAGTCATGTACTGCGTAACTGTTTTACCTTGCTCTGATAAAAATTGGTAATCAAGCATATATTATCATATCAGTGCCAGTTCACAATCAAATTTTAAGTAAAGATGTAACGTATACCTTACATATAAGGAACAGATACCAATATAGGCAAGAAAGAAGAAAATATTATCTAAGTAGGGCACGTGAAAGTTGAGTCATAAACAATACTGTAGTGAACTCATACAAAAGTAACATCCATACCCTCCTCCCCCCCCCCCCAACTCACACATACACACACACGTTCCATTGCTATTAGTGTTTTTGTTGGTCACCTAAGGACCATTAATGAATATTAGGTGAAATGGGATGCTCGAGAGTTTTATATTCCTAATAGAAAAAGCAGAGGTTAAGCCACCACCAACAAAATCAAACACAATAACAACCAATTCAGTATGATTTACTTCTTGCTTTTGTTGAAAACATTATTCCACTATCCCTCTCTAATACCAAATACAAAGAACATGACATTATTTAAAAATGAAAGAAAAAGAAAAGAAAAGAAAAAAAAACATTTTCTTTCTTCTGGACTTCATTTACTCATTTTTAAGCCGCTACCACCAACAATACCCATCGAATAAAGCTTTAGAATTTCCTTTTTCTCGAACTGAACAAAGCCTGCTCCCCGTTTCACTTTTTCGCCGCTACCACCAACAAGCCTGCTCTGAAGTCTGCGAGTCACCGGTCTTCTATCTCCGTGAAGAGCGCATTCAAGACCATCGGTTTCTGGAAATGAACAAGGAGAGAGTGATCAGGGAAGGTGTTGGCCAGATGCTTGGCCGGGTTGTGGGTTTCGCGTGGAAGGAAGAAAGGAGTCACGTTTTGGAAGGGTTTCGCGTGGGTTGTTGGGTGAGTGGAAGTCTGGGAATGAAAGGAAAAAGAAAATTTGGAGGGGGAGATGTGAAGTGGGAAATGAAAAAAAATGGGAGGGAATGGGTTTTTTAATAAAAAAAAAAAAAAAAAAAAAAAAAGTGGATCTTTAATGTCAGTTTTAAACCGACATTAAAGGTATACCTAAAGATCCTCTTTTTTAAAAAAAACAAAACCGACATTATACATCCGGTTTCACTTTTTCCAACCGACATTAAAGCCCAAAATTCTTGTAGTGACGTAAGGTTTGTAACTGTACCTTTTTCACACGATCGGCTCCTCTATGACTCGATTGGAGCTTGTCCCATGCCGCCTTTGACGTCTCTGCATTGCCGATGGTCTCAAACGTATCTTTGTCCAACAATTGATATAAGATAAAAAGAGCCTTCTTGTCCTTCTTTCTTATCTCTTTTAACGCATCTCTTTGCGTTTGATTGGCTCCAGCTTCTGCCTCTTGGAAACCATTCTCCACGATCTCCCACACGTCTTGTGCTCCTAGTGATGTTTTTATCTTGATGCTCCAATTGTCATAGTTGAGCTTGGTAAGCATTGGTAGTTTAAGTGAACCTATCCCACCGTTGGCCATTTTTCTCTCAATATTTTCTTCTAGCTCTGATACCACTATGTTAGAAAAAAACGTGGAGGACAAATATGAAAAACGAGAGATATATTTTCCATTCAATTAAGCATGCTTTAATATAGGCTTACAAACATAACCATATGAATGCCAATGGTTTAAAGCTATAAATGTCATCAAATGCTCATAACTCACATAACTCCTATAACTCAAAAATCGCTATTGGTTACAAAAAACTAAAAGTCACAAAACCCAAAAGTCACACTAAATGCCATAAATAAAGTTTAATAATGACAAACTTCTCAACATGGTCGTACTGTTCCGTCACCCTTCATGGCAGATCCATTCAGGCTTGGGCAGTTCTATCACCATTTGTGGTATATTCATCTACGTTTGTGGTAGTCCATCTGGGTCGGTGTTGCACATCCTATCTTGGAGCCGTTGCCATCGTCGTTGGACGCCATCGTTGTCAACTAACGGACGCAGACCGCCGATCGTTGAGGTGAGGGGTTGCTCGACTTTCTCTCTCTCGATGCTTTCTCTCTCGTGTTTCTCTCTCTCCCTCTTTAGATCAAGTGTTTCTATGAAGTTTTATCACGGATTGAGGACCAAATATGGTCGTCATCGTTGTTGTTGGCCGGTTTCTACTGTTTTTGATTGTCGGAGGTTCGGCCAGCTACTGTTGGGTGAGTTTTTTGGGCTATTTTCTTTTGGGTTTTGGTCTAGGTGGTGTGGGTCATCTTCTAATGGTTCGTTTATATTGATTTAAGGTTTATTCCAAGTTTAATTCGTGTTTTTGTGAGGTTATAGCTGTTGCCCAGCGGGTTTTTCATGCGCTTCAATAAGGTTTTGAAGTCTTTTAACCTTTTGTACTTGCTGTAAAATTGGTGGATAATACACATTGGTGTGTTGATGTTTGGATCTATCATATTAGAAAAAAAAAGATGATTTGAGCCAATGTTCAATTTGAATTTATTGTTTAAAAGATTGTTAACATGCAATGTTAAATGAGATTTAAGCCTTAGATCTTGAAGTTAAAGTTGTTGTGGTGCTTCGGTTGGATTTAACCTTGGCAAATTTATTTTAGATTTTGGAATATGGTTTCCTCATTGGCCGGGAGGGGAGCTCTTTTGGAAAATTTGTTAAACGAGGTACTAAATTGCTTGTCTAATTGTTGGATTAACATATGATTTTAGCTTTTTCTCACATGCCTTCAACACTAAGTGATCAACATTATGTGATTTTAAAGTTGCACTCTTCAGTGTTCACTTTACTTCTAAATAAAAGTTAAGCCACAAACACTTAAGATTTTTTATATATATATTTTCTCTTGGAGCTCTGGTAAATGGTTATTTCTTGATGATATTATATTAATATCTAACTTATCGGGCAAATAATTACATTTTGAGTTGTTTTATAAAATGTTGCTCTTGACGCTTTTTCTCGTCTTCCGTCAAATGCTTTGATAATAAATTGGTTATGAAACAAGATGCTTTTGCAACACAAATATTTTTATGTTCATTTATTGTTTCCATAGAGCTTTTTATGTTATAAATTAGGTTTCTCATAGTCTTTGCTCTAAACTTTTTATATAAAGTCTTTGTTGTTTATAGTTTTGGACTTATTTAGAGTGTTTAGGTAAGATTTTGGGTAAGAATATCCTTCTTGTGAACAGCCTCAATTTTGATTTAAGGTTTTCGAATTGAATTCTAATATATCTAAATTTTGTCTTTGATTGTGTAGACTTTAAGGAAGTTGATGTTTGTTCGAGGAAATGAAATTTTGATGAAGAATTGTAAGTAGTTTCCACACCCCTACGAAAATTTAAATTTGACTATTGTGATTTGACAAGAGTTTGAAAGTATATTCTTAATGTTTGAAAGTTTGTCCTAGTTGTCTCCGTCATGAGTTAAATTCTAAAATAATATTGTTTTCTTAAAAAGTCTTGCGCAAATCTAGTGAAGTGAAGAAACCTCCTACCAAGTTATGTATATGTGTTTTTTTTTTTTTTGTTGGGATAATGCCAAACTTTTTTGCCAACACTTATTATATTTAGTTTTTTTGTAAATAACTTACCAAAGTTTAGTTACTAGTTTCATTGTATGTAGTTTCTTTGTATAAACGATACCAACCTTGTTATATATGAAAGTTGATATTTATGTTTGTATATATCTCGTGTCAAAATTGGAGGAAACATAGGTATATTGATAGGGATGAAACAAATAATTATCCATCATTATAAGCATTTTTTTTACATTTCACATATATAATGAAATGTATCTTTTTTACATCGGAATATTGTCATTAATCAACCTTCAATGACTATTAATAAATGTCAATATAATTAATTCTATGACAGATTTTCACTGTCAAGGTAAATATTTAATTGACAGAACAAGTCAACTTTCGAGCCATTTATTAACAATAATAGATTGTCATAGAAAATGTTATCATGATAAGCAATTAATGTCACTAAATGATTATTGTTGATTGAATTTGAAAGTCATGAAACAACCAATTATGACACATTTTTTCATGTGTCATCTATACACTTTCTTTTATGGTGGATTCAAGAACTAAAAAAATATTTACGAAAAATAGTAATAACATTTTTTTAGTCATGAAAACCCGTTTTTGTTGTAGTGACAAGATTTGTGGTTGGAATCCCCTACCCCCAATTATACTAAGTAAAAAGAATATAGATGTATATGCACGACTACATATTTTTTATATTTAATGAGAAAAAATATACATAATGTGACCATTTGAGGGGTGCCCAACATAGATCTGTTCAATGTGTTACACATATTTTATAATTCATTAACTACATGATAGAGTTTCTTTAATCAATATTTGAAATAAGATTGACCTCAAGAGAAAATTTTGGGCACACCTGTATCTATCTTGGTGCAACCCAAATATAGTCCAATAAAATGCTGTCACGTGACATTTTTATTTTTTAAAAAATAATTTTTTTTCTAATTTCTTTTTTGTGTGGTAGAGATGTGGGGAACATAAGAATTAGGTGTAGCCTTGCTTTTCCCTAATTTTCACTTAGATCCATATTCCCTCCGATCATGATACGCATAAATAAGAGTAACAAGTTTCGCAATTTACCCTAATCTATAACAATAAAGATATACCCAATTGTATCATAGTATTATTCATTCATATATTAACTTGTATACACAAAAATACAACATAAAAATTTTCTATGGCAATTAGCTAGGGTAATATATATATGTATATCATCATTCAATAGCATGAAGATGTAATGAAAAATAGTGCTTCCTTCCTAATCCTCAATGCTATTAGTCTTATCACTCTTCTTTTGATAATAGAGGCTGAAGGGTGGTGGTGGGCTCTTTGGATTGAAAAAGCACAGCCCAAATTTGCAATCACAAACTGGATTCATACCACAATCTTCTGGAACATTGCATGTAATATGAATATAACTTCCTTTTGTAGACAATGGTGTACTTGCCACTACATATATATAACATCAAATGATACTCGAATTAATAACTAAATCAAATGCTAGTTAACTTTAGAAAATATTTTGTCACACGAACATAGCTCAACTAGCATAGAAATTTGTTCTATCAATCTCAAAGCTTGTTTATTGGCTAGATATGAAAGGACAACTATCTTCAATAATATGAAGTGTTATGGGTGAAACCAGAAGTAAAACCATGAAAGTTTATGTCCAAACTAGACAATATTATACCATTGTGGAGATAGCTGGAAGTTTATTTTCTCTAACACGATTCCCCCACCTGAAATATTGTCACGAAAAAAATGTTGCTAGTAGAGTGAAAATGTGAGTTTTTCCTAACCTGAATCGAAGAGGGTGAAGAAGATCATTGCTGCTAGGAAAGTGAACTTGATAGGAAACTATTTTAGAGTTCTTTTGAAGCTAAATCTTAAATGATAATGCAAGAATATTTGTTGGTTTACACTAGAAAATGTTAGGTGAAAAGAAGGTATGGAGATATGTGTGGAAAGGTAACTTGCACAAACAAAAATCTAGAAAAGGTAAGATATTTATGGCAGAAAGAAGATATGTGTGATAGGTGAAAATTGGGGTTAATTTTGCTAAAATGCGCATAGATGAGATATCTTGTATTATACCGTCTTTGAGGTTAAAGGTTCAATTCTCCCCTTTTATAAATTATATTTAAAAAATAGGGTTAACGTTTTTTTTTTAAAAAAAAAATTATGGTCAATTGTGATTTTCTAAGTTGATTTTCTAATTTTCTAATTTCATAGGGAAAATTTCTTTTTGTTGGGCCTGCTTCTTGTTCTATAAATGAAATGAACCCAAATGATGAATAATGTGGCCCTTCTTGCTGATCCAATTTCGTGAGTCCAATTATTTTGCCCCAAAAGAATTTGGTTTGGTAGAATACTTGGCTACCGTTTGTCCACGAACTTCCAGCTGATGTGCTCCACGTGGTTTGCTCCACTAATCTTTGCTTGATGGAAGTGAGAGAAAAATTAATCTGATGGGTGATAATTTTAGAATTAATTTCCTTTCTCTCTCTTGCTCTCTCGTTCTCTCTTTTCGATTTCTGCAGAACTTCTTCTAACCCTAATTTTCTGTTTGTTTTTGTGCGACTGCTTGACTAAATGATTGATGAATAAAGCATGCAATCTTGAAGAAGAAAGGAAGAAGAGAAGTGCTACACAACAATATACGTGGTTCGGCGAAATGTTGCTTACATCCACGGGAAGGAGAGAGATCTTTATTGAGAGCAATGTCACAGATTCTTTCTTTTACAGATTTCAAGTTTTCTTGAAGCTATTGTAATTGTATTCTACGAAATTTGTAAATGATGAGTACTTATACTACAGACAGTAAAAGTTAAAGAAATGTGAAATAGTTCTAGAATAAGTTGAATGTTTGAGCTTATATTCTTCCATTTTTTTCTTGTCCCTCTAGTTTCTATTTAGTATCTTAAATTACAAAGTGTTACCCTTTTAGTCAGTAGTTTTGAACACGTACCTTGCACCATAGTTTAAAATTTCGACATCCTCAAAATTTCAGTAGGAATTTTTTTTTTTTTTTTTTTTGTATTTTCTCCCAATTTCTTGAAATTATCAAAATTTCAAAATTACCATCGATATTTCGAAATTTTCATTGAAATTTTGAGTTTTTTTTAGTACATTTAGCTATGCTAACTTAATAAAAGTTTTTTTTTTCTTTTACCGTAAAAAAATATATTATTAAGAAACCACATATTTTCATTCAAATCTTTTCATTTTCACATTATTTCACCTCAAACTTGAATTGATGTGAGTTCTCTAATATTCCTCTCATTTTCTCTCAAGCTCTATCTACTTCTAGAGTTTTTTTTTCTTCATTCTTTTTTATTATATTGTGTTATATTTAATCTTGTGCTTTTTAAATCCCTTTTATGTTTAATGCTATGATTTTAATTTTGGTTTCGAATTCCTTTTATAACAAACCATTTATAATTATTTTATATGAAAATATTTCATATTATTTAATTTTGTAATTAATTTTATATATTTGATATTATTTGGTAACTATTTTCCATTTTTTTAAATTTATACTCTCACATCAACATTTGCACAAATATTTTACAATATACATCTCAATGTTATCTTACTTTATAGAAAAGATGATTAAAAATGGTGAATTATAGTCTAATTTAGTCACAATCAAAGTTTAATTCACCAATCATAACCATTTCCATCAATTTTCATCAATGTCCATAACATTTCGCAAAATTTTCATTCATATTAATATTTTCATGATATTTCCATAAAATGGGGACTTCGATATTTCCATTCATATTTCAAACCTTGCCTTGCACATGACTTTCCATTTTATTTTATTAAATTAATAATATTTTATTTTACTTTAACATAAAATATTGGACTGGTTATACTCACAATAATATAAATTACTTATAAAGTAGTATGTGATTTTCTAACACAACTTCATGTGGTACAAAATACGTCCTCAGTACAATAATAAGCAACGGTATCATGATTGATAACCATTTATTTAAGCATCGACGTGCATGATGTTTTTGGTTTGCCATCCAATTAGAGATATTTTTTGTTAATATGGTTGGAGAAGAACCAAGTGGTTTTTTCCAAGTGCTTTCAATCTTGCATTTTTGTGAACGAAAAAACCAATAAGTATAAGGAAAAAAACACACTCATGTGAAAAACTTAGTGTGCTATGTTAGTAAATGATGACACTAAATCTTTTTTTTTTTCTAAGAAATGAGCACAAATAAAGGTAGATTAGCAAATACAAATCTTTCATTTTTGTAGAAATCAATGGAGACAAGAGATTTTTATACAGTGTTAAGAGTGCGGGTGGTTACAAAAACTCTTGAAATTCTAAAACCTTTGACATTTCATAATATGTTATGTTATAAATTGAGATAAAAACATAAATTTTAGAATTAGATTATTGAAAAAATTTAGAAACCTTTTATATTCAAACTTGTTTTAATAGATATTAAGAGTGTAACTAGCTAGATTGAGTGACCTAATGGTGGAGTTGAATGGAATGGGATAGAGAAACTTCCACTTAACCAAATATATACAAAATTAAATGAGAGTGTGATGAAGGATATATTAGGTATTTAGAAAATGGTCATAGTTAATATGGTCTAAAAAAGGTTTCTTCTATATTCTTACGTTTGTGTACTAGTGTATTGCCAAGCATGTGTATTTTTTATTTTAAACAATTTAATTTTAAATGTCTCGGATGAAATATATGAAGTATAAACAATTAAGATTCAAGGATTTTCAATTTCACCAAATTATACCTCAAAATTTATCATCTAGTAAGGTTCTATTTGAATAACCATTAAAAATTGTGTGGTCCAAAATTGATGGGGTTTTACCCAAAAAAAAAATGGCATTACATACATACATTATTCTAAACAATTATGATTTTCAATATTTATTATATGCATCGGTTAAATAATATAATATAGTGCAAACCATGTTTTAATGGTTAGAAGGAGCTTCATTTAATGTGGTAATTGACATGACCTTTCTCTTTAGAGGTTGAATGGATTATTGTACTAAAAAAACTTGTTTTAATTAAAAATATATATATATATATTACATGAATTTTTACTTTTCCTTTCTTTGTGTTAAAATTAATATGCAAATTAGTAGTGAAAAAGCAATACGATGATTCATCACTCGAAATATAGATGTTAAACGGAAAGCACTGTAACAATAGAAATACTAACAGCTAGTAAACAAGTAAAGACACACAAAAAGTGGTATCCCAGTTTGGTAATAATCCACCTATGTCTGGGGGCAGCATGCTTAGGAAAGATAATCCACTAATATTAAATAGTTAAACAGTTTATAACATAGTACTTATCTGTAATACACATGTTGGGGTTAATGCCCCAAATCGCGTGGGTCCTGTAGTTTATAATTGTAATGTACAAATAATTTTATTTATTCAATAAAATATGAGATATTTTATTCGACATTTAGTAGCATTAACCCACAAACGAATAAACTAACATCCAAGGATATCTTCTGTAGCTTAAACATGTATGTAGAGACATACATGTGGATCATGTTTAAATGATAACTTAAATAGTCTGTAGTACATGGATAAGGTTGGGTCCTTTATCTTGGTGACACTACGAATACAACCCCCTTTATAGATGTTACAATTGTTGTAAAGTATACAAATGATCTGATCGTGATCATTCATGTAAATATATGTGAACATGAGTATTTTATACAAAGGAGTGTATATGATTGGATAGTTGGGAACACAACTACACAAGATGAAATTCACTCCTTCCTTAGTATTGGGGTAAGTAGATAAATTGCAACATCAAGGGCTAATTCCGGGGCTTGAAAAATGTGGTGTCATACCTTCTTGGCTCGAGAGGGGTTTGGTCATAGTTAGACTATGACTTATTGTTCGAGGGATTGGTGATACTTAAGGAGTTAGATGTAACTATAGGGGAAAAACAGTAATTTTGGCCCAACTATACTTACGAGCAATTTGTGAAGAGTCGTCGCACTGTTGACTGGTTATATCCCATGGACACAAAAATATATCTGTAGTGCGAAGAGTGTAACTGTCGGTCTTTAATAGAGTGACCGAAAGTTAATGGATGTTGAATAATTTAATTAAAGAAGTTTAATTAACTGTTCAAGTACCATTGAAGCTTCAATCTACAGGTCCATAAGGTTCCCTCTGTAACAGAACGGGGATTATTGAGAATTAATTTTAGATTAATTTGAATTGTTTAAATTATTGGATAGAATTAATTATATATGGTATAATTAATCTAAATTAATTATATGTAATATAATTAATATAATGTAATTGATACATTATAAAATAAAGTTTATTATGAGAGAAATTAAATATTTAAATATGATTCAAATACCAATTATATGAATGAGATTCATATAACTATGTTTAGTATAAATGTGATTTATATTTAATATCATGCATTAATTAAAGAATTAAAAACTATAGGTTATATTGTATTTAATAAAATATAAACTATAAGTTATGTGTTATATATGACATAACATATAGTAATATATACAGATTGAAAGTTAGTTATTATATATATATATATATATATATAAAATTATTATTTAAATTAAATTATATTTAATTTAATGTTTTAAATTAAAGGGAGGAAAATAACTTCTCTCCCCTTAATTCTCTCAAATCGTGTGTGGAGAGTGTGGTGTTGGAAGTTACGAGATTTCTTATTTTCTTTTTGTCACAGACTTAGAGAGGGTCTCTGAATGCTCTGCAAGATCTCTATGAAAAATCCTCTCTCAAAATACTCCGATTCTTCCCAAAAGAAACATAGAGCCCACACCTCTTGTGATTCTCATCCTCTATAAAGAATACAAAGGAAATTCTCGTGGTGGTGTCCAAAGTTGGGTTGTTGTAATTTTTTCGAGGTGTTCATGATTGTTCATGACAGATTTAGAAGGAATTTCATGTAGTTTTTTTGGCTTCAAGGGTAAGATTTTCCTTTTCCCTAATTTCTACTTTTAATTGCATGCTGTAATTTTTGTTTTGATTCATAACTTATAAATTTCCATGAAAATAAAATTTGGGACCGATCCCACTTCCACAATCAAACTTTACCATTCCTTTAACACGATCACTAAAGTTACTCATGTGAGGCTCAACTCACTAACGACCTAGGCTCCCCTAGATGTGAAATTCCCTCTCAAGTGTGCTTAGGCTCCCCATAAGTTTGATAATATTAGTGATAAATACTTCGACTTCCTACAATGAGTGAGACTCCTCTCACTAAGATATCTTCACTTTAGTCAGCAAACTCCCTTCACTGATGAATCTTAGGTTCCCCCTAAGATGAAGAACTCCTTCTCCGAAGCTGAGTCATAGGCTCCCCTTAAGATTGAGAATCACTTCTCTGGCAACAATGGCTAAGGCTCCCCCTAAGACCATGATTTACTTTAAAGTGTTGCACTTCAACAGATAAAGAACTTACACAGCGGAATAGTGAGCAAGTAGCAATAACACAATGTAGAACAATTCAGCTATCGAACAAAAATCGTCTTGCTCAATAAAATAAAACTAAGGATAACCTAAATGGACAAAATAATTCTCTTTAGATAATCAAATCCAAGAAGGAAATCAAATACCCGTTTGGAATAGGAAGGCCGAACTTCAATAAAGAAAAATATCAGACAAAATATTACAGTCGGATATTTTCAGATAAGGAAAATATTCTGCAGGAAAATACTTTGTTGTCACAAATGGATGTTACGACATTATTTGAGACAATTGCAGAAACCACTGCCTTAGAAAAATTATAAAGCCAACTAAACAAATCTCCAACAAACTCCCATTTTGGATAATAATTTTTTTTATATAGGCAGAACAAAAGCAAACGAGCATTCATCAACAAAGTAAAGATGTATGAAATAAAACCTTGACAAAGATAATAACATCATCAGTAACAGCACAAAACAAGCCCAAACATCAAGGTCTTCTAAAACAAACCAAACCACAAACCAAACAGCACCAACTCAAACACAAGAACAAATTTAACAAAGTATCAAACAGCAAAACCAGAAGCAGAACCATACACAAAAATACCTCCAAACACTCCCCCTTTTCAGTAATGAAAAAATTAACTCCTCAATTGAGAAGAGGAAGCTCCTCCATCCCTCGACAAGACATACCGCATAATTTGTAGTAACTCATCAACCTCATTTTTCCTTTTCTAAAGTCTTTGCACCATGGACTCAAGGTCACATGATTCAATTAATAGTAAGTGAATGATACAACTACCAAATAAAAACTCAATTAAATATCTACTAGGACCATGAAGATGCACTACATGAAATAACATATACGATAGCTAACGAAAAAAGCTATAATAGACTTTTTACAGTCTTTTTCGAAAGTCCTGAAAGTTCATGCTATTAAAAGTCTAGGACTTTTTATAGCATTTTTCTAAAGCTATAATGGATGCTATTATAGAGTATGAAGATAGAACTTATATACGTTGTTATCAAAATTTGATAGCTTTTTTTATTAAAGGTATAATATGTTTATATAGCTAAAATATTGTGCTATCTTTAACATATAATAGTCTTTTTTCAGCACTATAATATAGTATTTACAGCTTTAATTGTATGCTATAGTAATGTTATTTAATCATTTCCAATTATTATAATTATTATAATAACCTTCTGATAGCATTTTGTTTTGCTATTTATATCTTTCTATAGATAAATAAGTTTATAAAATAACATACTAATAATCACTTGCAGTAGCATTTGAAAGTTCCTCACTTGGTTCAACCGATGATATTTTCATATGAAACAAAAAAAGTTAATTAATAATAAGAAAGATGTAGCGGAATAAATATATAAAAAACAAGTAATAGAAACAACAGCACCACCAACTTCTTCCAGACAAACAACTAACTTTTCATATAATAATATAATTGATTCATAAATAAAAGATAGAAGGTCCTATCCTATTCTTAATTCAATGTTATACCATTATTGAGACTTTACAAGAGTACATTGTCCCTAATAATTAAATTAAAAATGGTCGATTTCTATCTTTTGTCTCGTAAAGTTCATAAGACAAAGATTGCTTTTACCAACTGTCTCGTGAAGCTATTTCACGAGACAAAAGTCAAAATCGACATTTTCCTTAGTAATCCTAATCTAGACTAGTATGAGAGCTAAGTATGAAAAATTGTATGATCAAGCAGTATGCAACAACTAGAATACATCAAAAGACTGATACTGCAACTCTAATCATCAGGCAGTGCAACAACTAGATAAATAGATAGAAAATTTTAATAGGGTATGATGAAGCAGTAAAAAGTAAATATCAATTGCTCACAAATAGAAATTATTTTCTAATATCCATACATATATATATATTTTTTAGCTGGTGCTTCGAACAACTAAGTACGAGGCCAACTCAAAAAACCATTTTATATATCATCGACAGACTAATGCAACAAGTTCAATTCATTTATTCTATTTTTTGTATTTCAACATATTTGATTTTAAACTTTGAGCTTTCATAGCTACATCATTAACAATTTCATATTGCATTTAACAAAATTTCAGTTCACTCATTTTTAGACTCAAATTTGGTACATGTAACCTAAAACGTAAGTGTTAGGTACCACATTAACATTTGAAACTACAAAGATTTAAAACAAAAAAATAAACTAAACTTTTCCCACCCAAATGGGAACTAGATCCATCAGCACTCTCAACACCAAAAATAAACTCAAAACAGGGATGGAATAATGAACATAAGTCCAGTACCATTGCTAACATACTATGAGTTGCAAGTAAACAATAGCTATGACAAATAAAAATGACTGCATAAGTCATTGAAATGACTACATAAGTTCAATACCAGACAAGTACAAAGATGAATGCTTTTTGCAACACTTACCAGAAATTCAAAGTCTATATCTATATCCTTTTTGCAGCACTTACCAGACAAGTACAAAGATGAATGCTTTTTGCAAGTATCTATATGTTCCTCTCCACAAACAAAAGGCTATAACCATACAAAGAACTTTGTCATATAATAGTACCTCTCTAATAGCCCAAATAAACAACATGAGACAAAACAACCTACAAATATATATATGTATATGGTCTTTTGCTGGTTTAAAAAATTAATTACATAGAAATGTAGTGCTCAATGAATGATAGGAACAAGGAAAAAGTATATAGAAATGTAGGAAATAGATTTACACCATAACTTTTCACAAGTTTCACAACTTGAAGTATACAACTAAGCATGATGCCAAATCTATGTTTTCTTCAGAACATTTGAGCTTACCTTTCAACTGGATATATGAAGAGTTTTTCAGAATAGCCATAATGGGGAACATAAGCCTCAATCTCTCCCAATGAATCTATAAACAATCTGATTCCTGTCTTCACATCATTCTTTTAAAAGAAACAAAAAACCAGCCCACAAAAAAAGGAAAACTAATAAAGAAAAGATCTCTAGTCATCCTACAAAATCCTTTGATATTTATCCCTAACTTAAAATATGAAAATATAAAGACAATAAGAAGAAAAAAGGTTTCAAAATTTCAAATGACCCATCATTTTTCGTTTTCAAGTTTCTCTAAATTTATTTTACAAGTCTCGATAATATATTCATATGGTATTGACTCTTGATTCCTCCTAAACCAAAAAGCAAGTAGCGAAATTAGGTGAATTAACATCCATAAATGTTGACTCATTCGTAGCCTTTGATTAAGCTCTTTCGTCAATAACAGTGCACAAAATAAAACAACAATACAGAAAATACATCAAACATAAATCCAATGAATTCTTCATTACTAATACAGAGGCTCGCAATAATGGGGATTACAATGCTAATAAAAACCTATTACAAATAAAATCCATGACCTCGTGGAGGCTAAGAGAATCAAAATTAAACAAAACATTAAGGCGAAAAAAAAAAAATCAGAATCAAAATAAAACTCATATTACTGCAGATGGACAACCTCAAGCTGACAATAGACAGACACAAACTTTGGTTTAAAAAAAATTCAAATATCCTTTGAACCCTAATAAACCTCTAAAATACAAAAAATGAAGGTTAAGTTTCTGAAATACGAACCTCTAAACCCTAAAATGCCGAACGAACCACTGAAATACAGAAAATGAAAGCTTAGGCTGAACGTTTCACGCAAGAAAATGAAACCTTGAGATGAAGATGAAACGAAGTTGCGGCGACAAGAAAGCTTGAGGCGAAATGAAAGCTTGGGCAGCAGGGAGGAAACAGCGGCGGCGCCATGAACGCTTCCACAGGAGGGAGCTGGTCGAGTTCGTTTGAGAGGGAAGCGAGGCGGCAGCAAAACGGGAGAACGAAAATGGTTAGGTTCGTTTAAGAGGGAGAACGAAAATTAACTCGTCACGCAAACTATGTCAACCGTGTCAGCATGAAATAAAAAAGAAAATGTAACGGAATGGCGCTAATTAATTCTAAAAATTTTCCCTCAACCCACGCGCGTCCAAATGTTTTTCATTTCCCTTTTTTTAATTTTTTTTTCCGTTTTTTTTTTTTCTTTTTCATATCATTTCATAGCCTATTTTGAAAACAGATATCCTCAAAGTCTATAAAAAGGCCTTTTTCTTGTAGTGATGATGAGTCATGGTGGTAGTGTCCAAGTTAGGAACATGGTGTCCCTACAGAAGTAGTTGATGGAGAAGAGACTTCAAAAAGGCCTAACATGTTCTGTATGGGAGAGAAGGTCATGCTTCTAGGACAACAAAATATCATAGATAAGGCGAGAAAAATAAATAGCCAATTTAAGAGTTGTGGACCCAATATGTCGTTTAATCTGGTTTAACACAAACACGCCATAATTGAATTGTGTTTGAGTCCTTATCTGATACAGAAAAGTGGCAAGAGCAATGGATAAGAACGATTTGTGAGAAGAGGGACACCAATTATAAATTTCGATCCTATGCAGAATGGCATATTTAACACTTAAAACAACTATAGACAATTGACCCCTTCATGGTCATGTGTAACAGGCTTTTCCAATCAGTTCAAACACTAAATCTCTAAGGAGAGGACGTTGTTCCCTCACATTCTCAAGCACATTGTGATGCAAAAAAATGATCGATCAAAGCAATAGAGGAAACAAATAAATGGTGCCTAATATGCATCCTCTAGCAATTTGAACTAGCTGGATCTGTAAAACCAGAGGGAAAATTCACAATAAACACATGAACAAGTTGTTGATTGTAGGGTCCCAAGCTCAAAATAGTCCATTTAAGGCCAATAGTATGAATCAACTCCATAAGCTCAACACACTCTTAAGTACGATTAGATAACTCTTTTGATCCACAATTTTGCACTAACAACATACTTCCACCGGCTAGCACCCTTCTCAGAATGGAAGCAAACACCATTTAAAGGCGTAGAGGGAATGTCGAAAGTAGCTACTTGTTTTCTTTTGGCTTGAATAAAGACCCAAGTGACATGAATAGAACCAATATCATTATTGTTCGAGCTGCTCTTGGATCCCCAGTCCAAAGCTTCCTCAGAAGTAGTTTCTCAAATTCATTTTCAGATGTCTCAGAGGAGGCATTAACATCAACATTAACTACATTAGAGACACCAGCATCAATAACAGTTTTCTTTGATCAAAGCTCTGCAATAGTAATATTGTCTTCATCGTCTTCGTCATCAGAATGATTAGAGCGAGGCGAATTCTCATGACTTTGATTGTTGGACTTAGTGGCAACATCAGATAAAGCAACATTTTTCATATTCTCAGAAATTTCAGTAATCATCAATCACAAGTCTTAATCTGGTAAAGGGGAACACTCAACTAAAGTCGACATTCTCTTCAACAGCTTAAGCCTTTTCATTAGGCCTAGTACTAGCAACAATCGGGATCAAATGAGCATTTTGTGAATCAATGGCATCAAACACAAAAGATGCAGAAACAATATTCTCAACAACTGACTTTAAAACTTTTTTTTAGAGACATTCACACCTTCTGTTTCTAATAACTCAATAGTAGTCTCAACAATAGTCGCAATAGATGCAAACAATTTAACAATATTAGAACTTCCAGGAATAGAAACATTTTCTTCCAAACAGTATCAGAAGCATAAACAATAGAATCAACAATGCCAAAACCAGATGAAAGATTATCATCAACAACTAATTTACTCTCAGAAACCCTAGCTTGTACTTGGAAATCGACAGTGAAGGATCTCTAATTATAGAGGACCTTTGAGTGGAAGCAGATCGTTCCAAACTCCATTGTGAAAGAAGTCAAACATTTACAATCATACAGAAATGATTATGCATTAAAGATAAATTACAGCATGCTTCTTAAATTAAATACAAAGGATCGAGAGGCACAATACCTTTGAAGAACTCTTTTTTCACGTATTTCTCTTGATCAAATTCGAACGCAACGAGCAACTAGAACTTCCTCGAACACCAGCGAGTAAAACTCGATCCTCGAACAAAACTAGACACCACCACAAGATTACCTTGGTATTCTCAGTGTGAAAATCCAGGAGTTGTGGGCTCTGACTTATTTTGGACAGAGGGAAAGATTATAGTCGACGATCGAGTAAGCGATGAACAATCGTATAGAAGAAGAAGTCTATCGTTAGACTTGATGCTCGATTGTTTAGATACTCTAAATCTATTGTTTAGTATACTCAGTACTATCGTTTAGTTACTCGATACAAATCTGATAGAGAGTTTTGTTGTGTTGTAAAATGATTTGAAAAACTATTTTTGATGTTATCCTACTTAGCCATAATAACTGTATAACCGCCAACTAAGGTTCGTTATTAAGAAAAAAAAATGTCAATTTTCATCTAATTAATAAATTATAAATAGATACAATAACTAACTTATCATATTATATTTATAATCTATAGTTTTAATATTGCATCTTATATAATACATAAACCATAGTTCTTTTTCTCTTTTTATGGCATTTAATATAAATCATATTTATATTAATTCCTCTATTCAAATAATAATGTATCAAATACATCATATCAATTATATCATATATAATTGAATTAATTTAAATATATCATATATAATCAAATTCTCTCTTGTTAATTTGAACATTTCAAACTAACCCAAAAATTGATTCTCAACTTGAATCCATTGAGCTATCAAGGGGACCTTATGGACCTATAGCTTAAAGCTCCAATGGTATGTGAATAACTGACTAAACTCTTTAATCACAATATCCACTATCCGTTAACTGTCAGGCACTCCACTAAAGACCAACAACTACACTCTTCGAACTACATATATACTTTTGTATCCAATGGATATAATCGATCACAATACGATGACCCTTCATAAATCGCTCATAAGTACAGCGACGAAATTACTGTTTTGCCCCTATAGTTACATCTAACTCCTTAAGTACCACTGATTCTTCTAATAAACAATAGATCGTAGTCCCACAATGACTAAACCCTTCTCGAGCTAAGAGAAGGTATGGCACCACACTGTTCAAGCACTAGAATCAACCCTTAAGGGAGCAATTTATCTACTTACCCCTGCTTTAGGGAATGAGTGAATTTCCTCTTGTGTAGCTGAGTTCCCAGCTCCCCAATTTGATAATTCTCCAAAGTGGTAGGCTTGTTGAGTCAGCGATCTGGTCACTCTCACCCATGCAAATCAAAGGACCGCCCTCACAGGCAGGAGTTCACAACTCACTCAAGATTAAGGTCATATTACCTATGGTCATCCTAGTGAAATGAAAGTCTCAATTATGAACAATGTTATATAACGTGACTAAAAATTTTGTGGTCTGATCTTATACAAACTTCTTTGTATAGAATATCCCCACTCGTATGACTAATACATGAATGATCATGATCAGATCATTTGTAGCACTTTACAACATTTGTAACACCAATAAAGCAGACTACACTCGTAGTATCACCAGGATAAGATATTCCTCCTTATCCATATACTACAAACTATTTAGGTTATCACTTAAAACACGATCCCCTTGCATGTCACCACATACATGTTTAAATTGCAACGATAACCATGGATGCTAGTTTATTGGTTTGTGGTTAATGTAACTAAAATATCTCATATTTTTTAGACTGAAGTGAATAAAATATTATATATTATAAATCACAAAATGTTTGTTCATACAAGTGTTTACAAACTACAGGACCCTATGAGATTTAGGGCATCAACCCCAACGGACAAACATTTCAACAATCTCCATAAAGTTTCTAGGTAAGGTTATAAAATCATGCATGTGATCGAAATAATCATTTGAAGTAGACTTTTCAATATTTGGAGGGATGTTTATTCCATATCCAATCAGATCAGACAATGTCAAGGTAGAGGAATTAACCTTAACCTTTTCTTCTCCTTTTGTTTCGTCAATCAATCCTGCACCAGAGTCTGATACCTTCAAGTCTTGCAACAGAAGTGAAGGTTTCATCAAAATTCACGCCTTCCATTTAAGTATAACCTTGAACCACTAATCTGGCTTTATTTCTTGTGACATTTCCATTCTCATCAATCTTGTTCTTGAAAATTCACTTTATGCCAATTACATTCATAGATTCAAGCCTGGGAACAAGAGTCCAGACCTCATTTCTCACATGTTGCTCAAGTTCTTCTTTCATGGTATTGACATAATGATCGGCCAAATGTGTATTAGTGATGGAAATAGGAATAAATATGGTCTAAGTGCAAGCACACACTGTTGATGAAGTAATAAACGTTGAAGTATTCTAAGAGCTGAATCCCACGAGACTATTTATGCAATTCAATCTTTATAAGAAAGAGTTTTTTCGATGCAAACTAAAGGGTAAATAGTAAATAAGTGATTTTGAGGTTTAATGGTGATAAAATTAGTAAAGAAGAATGTTGAACAGTGATACAATTATGTTTCAATCTTTTGAGTTCTATCTGCCAAGTGATGCAACCGCATCATAGAACACAATGAAATATGCATGAACAAAAAACTACTCCTATTCGATTTGGTGCCCAGTTCCTTTAGGAGGTCTAAGCGCTTCTTGCATCATCTAAAAGCACTTATAGATTCCTTTTCTAATCCACTTTCTATTGTCATTGATTCACCTTGTTCTTTTTCTTCTTAATTCAAAGTTTTTATGTGGTTGAACACGGATCCCTTTGTGGAAATCTTCAATTCCTTTGCATAATCTTCCATCAGAATCTCCAAATTTTGTTGAGATGTTCTTTACTTTCAATCTTGATACCCACGTTCGCCTTATATTTTTTGCAAATCTCTTCTGCCACACTCTCTCCCAGGCTACCTTTTTAACCTAAAAAGTGGCGTGAAGATAGTAGATGTGATCCTTTTATGACACCTATTGCCCAACTCATCCTGTAAACATATCTCCTTGCTCCTGGAAAACTTGATAGACAAGTATATAACATATGTAGTTCTAACAATTAACTTAGCCCTATAGAGTAACCACATAAAATTTTCACTCTAGAGTGGGCCTAAACATCACCAACTTATGTGTACATGAACTCAAAATTTATAACGAATGTCTGAGACCTATGTAACTTCAGAGTCTATCAAGCTCTATTGTTTTGTGGCAGACTGGCAGTTGTAAGCTAGGCTCCAGGACTTCGACTGCTAGTTGGGAATGAAAAACATTTGAAAAGTGAGCTGGGGTGCCCAGTGAGTGACTGTTTGAGGTAAACATTTATAGACACATATATATTGGATGATACATAAAATGAATAGCATCTAAAAACATTTACATAGTTTCAAGATTTAAATATGATTTTCACTAAGCTTATGGATAATAAAAATATCAAACATATTATAATAGCTTTGAAATCCCTGAAAACATTTCATGAACAAACATATTAAAATCCTTGTACCCTTTTTAGCCTTAGTTGGGTGGAGCTTCTCTTGCTCACACTCCCAACGTCGAAACCTTAGTTGAGGTGGAATTCTACATCACCAACAGCATCGATAATATCATACGTGCACGTAGAGATATTCCCTGGATATCTTCGTCTCCTTCAGCATTAGGGTGGAAAATAAACCCTATATTCCTTCGTCTCCTTCGGTATCAAGGTCTTGGATACCTTCACAACCTTCAGTATCGGGTTTCATAACTAGGGTACTAAAAACATACTTTATATAACCAAACATTTCATGGAAAATCAGCACTCTCGATAAAACATAGCATTTTAAATTAATATCATTAAAAAAAAAAGGCTCATGATCCTTAGGAATACTTGCATCAAATACCACATATTGGAAATATCCTGCTTTAACATTTCAGCTAACACTTTTCAAATGAATTCATGCATTAAAACACATAAATCAATCATTCAATATAAATCATCTGTTAAAGCCACTTGGAGTAAAACATTCATAACTATGAATAGAAATCAATTTAAGAAACTCTTTAAGTAAAACATTGCCATTCACAATTTTCAGCTCAATTCTTCGGGTTTATAAGCCTCTTCTAATTGAAATCAGCCTGAAAATCACATTATTAACTTATAGTTATCCTTTAGATGATTATCCAGTCCAAACAATGCATAAACAACTCATCATTTTACCATAATTCCCTTAATCCTTAAAGAATCCCTAAAATATCCTAACTTTACTTAAACTTCCATAAAACCCTAACTTAGTCCAATTTATGGTTTCTTTGCATTTGGATCCGTTAATTACTTAAAATCAACTTAAAATCCCAAAATCAATCTCCAATCCTAAGTTTTAGTTGCCCTAAAAATGCCAAGTATTCATATTTTTTTTTCCAAACTCTAATTCTTCCAATTTAAGATTTCACCTTATACTTTAATCCACAAATTATCTTAAAATTAACTTAAGATTTCAAATTAATTCAATTCCAAGATCAAAGCATCTAATTGGTACCCATGAGAACTTAAATTAAGTTTAGGAACATCTTAATTAAACTTACTTTTGAACAATTTTACCCAATTTCCTCATTAATTAAGCTTAGGCCAATAAAATTTCAAATAACTTTTACAAATTTGAAGCTTTGAATTAGCCTATAAGTCCATGAATTTGCATAAAACCCAAAGTCCTCTGTTTTTTGAAAAATCTACACAACCTTCTGTTTTATTCAAAATTGATGGCCTTCCCAAATTTGTTCTCCTGTAGTAGCCCTCAAAGTTCTTTTTTACTCGTTCCTCTTCAATTTTCGGGAAGAAAATAGTCCAATTTCTTGACTGGTTTGAAAGAAATTATTCAAATTCTCCATGGGCATACACCATGTACATGACAGTAACGTTTACAAATTTCAGCCTTTAATTTATCAAATTATAAATCAAATTCCTTCAAATTACTTGCATTAAACTCATAAAAACCCTCTTACTAACTAACCTGAGGATTTGAAGTTTTAAAATTTCTTGAATACTTCAAAATCAGCTCTCAAAAGTACCCTTGTTCTGTTTCAACTAAATTTTTGTGTAGCCTCAATTTTCCTACAAATTCATGATTTCCAGCTAGAATTAGCTAAAACATCTTTCATGAAAACTGTTAATAACCTCTTATCTTACTAACATCAAAATTTCAACTTCTAGTTGTTTTTCTACAGCTCAGAGTCGTCAGAACACCCCAACTTGCTGGAAACTGTCCCAATTCAGATCAACCTCATGTCTTTTCCGTTTTTTCACCATATTTCTGGTTGAGATCCACTACAGAAGCCCTAGGCCATCTTCTTCGCTCAACCCTCTTTCAATTTCTACAAAAATTCTAAAGATAGCTCTTCCATTGACCAGCTTAACTAAGAAAGAGGTTAAGTTTGAGTGGAATGAGCAGTGTGAGCAGAGCTTGTAGAAGTTGAAGAGGAGATTAGTGACAACACCTATTTTGAATCTTCCAGTTCTAGGGAAGGAATTCAAAGTTTATTGTGATGCTTCCAAACAAGGTTTAGGTTTTATGCTGATTTAGGAAGGGAAGATAATTGCTATGCTTCAAGACAACTAAAGAAGCATGAGTGCAATTACCCAACACATGATTTGGAATTAGTAGCAGTGGCATTAGCCCTAAAGATTTGGAAACACTACTTGTTGAGTAAGAAGTTTCATATTTATATAGATACAAGAACTTAAATTATATCTTTGAGTAGAAAGAGCTAAATCTGAGGTAGGGAAGACAACTCAAGTTGATCAAGGACTATAACTGTATGATTAAATATCATCCTGGTAAAGCCAATATGGTAGCAGATGCTTTAATCAGAAAGTCAAAAAATCATAAGGTCGCATTAAATACGATAAGAGAACTGTTGCTACATGAGTTCAAATGAGCTAATGCAGCTTCGACCATGGGTCGTTTGGGAGAAATGGTAACTTATATCCAGGTAAGACCTACATTAGTAGATGATATCATTAGGGCTAAAATGACAGATGATAATCTCAGTAAGTTGATTGAGGAAGTTAAACAACAACAAAGATTTGATTTGATTTTGAAACCAAATGGAACTTTAATGAAAGATGATACGCTATGTGTTCCTAACAATGAGCTCTTAAAAAATGCAGCCTGAGAGTGGCTCATGATTCAACCTATATTATGCATCCAGGTAGCACCAAGATGCATAGGACATTAAAGAAGTCTTATCGATGGCTAGGGATGTAGTAAGACATAGCCAGTTATGTAGAAAGTTATTTGATCTGTTAGCTGACTAAGCCAATGAGTCAGAGACCTGCAAGTTTGTTGAACCCACATCTAGTACCGAAATGGAAATGGGAACACGTGACCACGAATTTTGTGTTTGGATTACCCAGAACACCTAATGGTTATGGCAGTATTTGGTTAATAGTAGATGATGATGAAGACAACAATATTTTTGTAGTTATATTTTGACCGAGTCGTGTGTCAGTTTGGAGCTCCCGTATCTATTATATCGGATAGAGATCCAAGATTCACTTCAAAGTTCTGGCCCAGTTTGCAAAAGGCAATTGGTACTAAGTTGCATTTTAGTACAACCTTTCATCCACAGACAGATAAACAGTCAGAAAGAATGATTCAGACTCTGGAAGATATGAAAGCCTGTGTATTGCAGTTTAAAGGTAGCTCGGATACACATTTGTCATTGGCAAAAAATGCTTATACTAATAGTTATCATTCCAATATCGATATGGCACCATATGAAGCTTTATATGGAAGACCTTGTAGAACTCCAGTTTGTTGGAATGAGGTTGGAGAAAGACGGTTAATAAGACTAGAGTTAGTTCAGGCAACATTAGGAAATGTTAAGGTAATAGAGAAAATCTAAAGATAGCTCATGACAGACAAAAGAGCTATGCAGATAAGAGAATAAGAGAGTTTGAATTTGAGCTTGGAGATCGAGTATTCCTAAAGTTATCATCATGAAAAGAGATACTCAGATTTGGTAGGAAAGGTAAGCTAAACCTCAGATATATTTGACCCTACGAGATAATTGAACGTGTAGGGCCAGCAGCTTATAGGCTAGCTTTATCTACTAATTTATCTAAGATACATGATGTTTTTCATGTATATATGTTAAGAAAGTATATACCTGACCCTACTCATATTCTCCAAGAACAGTCAGTACAATTAAAGAAGAATTTGTCTTAAGAAGAGGAATCAGTTTAGATCTTAGACAGAAAAGACAGGTGCTAAGGAACAAGACTATTCCATTAGTAAAAGTCTTGTGGAAAAATCATGAAGTCGAGGAAGCTACATTGGAAGCTAAAGATCATATGAAAAGCAAATATCCACACATGTTCACATGAGAAATTCCAGACAAATTTTGAGGACAAAATTTCTTTAAGGAGAAGGTAAATTCTAAACCCCTAAACTTGTTTTACTAGTTAATCAAGTTATCTTAATTATGAGTTAAGATGGGAATTAGCATTAGTGGAGAAGTAGTTATGTTTGGTGAATGACGTGTCTGAAATATAAGAGAAGGAAAATTTTCTAAGCGTTATAACTGTTGGGTTTTATGTCTTAAAACTCATGGTTTGTAAACAATAAACTTATTTTGTTAATTAATAGAGATTTTATTGAAGTATGATTCAATAAAGTTGTTGTTGAATGGTTGAATTGCTCATTTCATTTAAGAAATAACCTAAATCCAATAAAATAAGATCCATGACTATTACATGAGTACATGAAATTTATGTAGAGACATAAGAATGGATCAAGTTCGAGTAAACAGCCAAACTGATCTATAGTATACAGATAAGGTTGGGTATCTAATTCTGGGGACACTATCGGATGCGGTCCACTTTGTAGATGTTACAATTATTGTAAAGTGCTACAAACAAAGTGATTCTTATTCGTTCATATGGAGACATGTGAGTGTGGACGTCCTATGTAAAGAGTTTGTATAAGATCGGACCAAGACATAAGTCACTCTTACTTTATAACATTGTTTACTGTTTAAGATTGACTTTTTTAAAGCGATGATCTGGGTAACTTAACCTTAATCCTGAGTTAACTATAAACTCCTATTTATTTTTTATTATCCTTCAATTTTCATGGGTGAGGGTTGGCTCAATAACGCTGGCTCAATAAGCCTCCCATTTCAAGGATAAGATCGGGTAAATAGCTGGGGACATAGGGTGCAAGATGGAATTCCTCGTACCCACTTTTAGGAATAATGGAAAGGTTGTTTCTTTAAGTGCTGACTCCGAGTCTTGAACAAGGGGCCATAAGGCTCTCATTGGCTCGAGAGGGACTCGATTTAGTGATTGGATCATAAACCAATTGTTTATTAGAGGATTGGTGGGACTTAAGGAAAAGATATAATCTTAGAGGTAAACAGCTTTTGACCCAGCCGTTATTACAAACAACCTGTAAAGGGTTGACTTACTGATTATGGTTATGTTGAGTGGACACAATTATATCTACAGTGAGGGAAGTACAACTACTACGCTTTAGTGAAGTGACTCAGTAGTTAACAAATGTTGGCTAATTAGGTTAAGAAGTTTAGCCAGTTAATCTCAGATCATTGGAGCCGATGATCTGTAGGTTCATTAGGCCCCCTATTAGCTCACAAACGGGTTAAACCATAGAATAGCATGATAAGAGAATTTGAACTGTTGAAATTCAAATTGAGGGAACAAGTAATTATATACGATATAATTACATGTTTAATTGACGAATTAAATGACATTGGATAATTGGATAAGATTTAAATACTATTCATGTTTAAAGAATTGATGTCTAATTAATTTAAGATATTAAATTAATTAAATTGGTTAATTAATTATTTAAATAAATTTTATTTAATATTAATTGTTGAAATTAATATTTTATAAAATTATTTTTTTTGAATTATTTAAAAAATTTAGATAAAGTAAAAATTGAAAGGAAATTGGTTTATCCCACTTCCTCCTCTTCACTATTCTAATGACAATCACCTTGATGAGTTAAGGTGGTGGTGTTAATTGAAGGTTTGAGGGAGTTGCATGCTGACTTTTGATAAAATGGAAAATTTTTGTTGAGAATTAAAGGCATGCAAAGTATTTTTTTTTTCTGGTTTTAGTGAAGAAGAAGACTTCTTCAACTCAAAAAAAAAAAACCTTATCTCCATTAAAATTACCTTAAATTTCAAATCATTTTGGGTTCTACCACTCAATCTAAGGTCCTAGAGAATAGTAGGGAAGATCAAGTGGCTGTCTACAAGCTTTTGAAGTCAAGATTGAAGATGAATTTGTGGATTAAAAGTCTTCAAAGGTATATCATGAAACCCCTATGAACATGCTTTCTTAAATGTTAAAATTGATGAATTAGAGTGCTTAATGATTCTATTTGCTTCTGCTAATTGCATGCTAACTCCAAAATAACTATATGCATTTAGGTTGTAACACGATAGACGCATAGAAAGTTGGAGAAGTCTATTAATGGCATGCTAGAAAAGGGCAAGAAAATATATTAAGTATGGAATGCTGGGTTCTCAAGTGAAGTAAGAACAAGTTAACACCTAGAGAGAGGAGAGGGTTGCATGTGTTGGAACAGGTAGGCGCCATGAGGCCAACATGGTGAATGATGCTTCCAAAGACCCAAGGAAGGGGCATTGTGGCTAAGTATAGTAGATGGTATATAGGGTTTATGTTACTAACTTTGTATACCATTGAGGGCTAAGCTAACGAAGGACGCGACAAACGATCATGCATTGAATGGAGAATTCTTAGATGGCCGTAAAGCCATGCGACAAGCTTAAGCTAAGAAATTCAACTTAATTAACGAATAAGTAAGCTAGGTGGTAACCTTGCAAACGCCAATAAAGGGATACGTTTGCTAGGTGACAATTAATTAAGCAAACTCTTCAAGATAAGTTTAACCTAAAACCCCCAATATGTAACAAGAATAAGCCAAGATTCCATAAGACATCACCAAACTTACCCCAAAAATTTTAACCCTAACCTTGATTTTAGCGATTGGCACAAGGCTGACGGCTCAATTGATGGCGACATTGGTGTCTACAAGTCGGCATTGCACACGACGCTAGATGCTCGACACAACTGGTAGTGGATGTAGGGAGGCGCGACTAGCCAGAAACAATGTCGTTGACAGGTGGTTGAGATCCTAGAACGCCCCTAAGGTCTACGCGCAACAGATTTGGAGCGCACACCCTAATGGTAGTGATCTAGAGTTGAGCAGTGCGAATGAATGGTCGAAGGGGTGTCTGGTTGACACGATGCCGATTTGACGCGACGTGTCAGCTGGCGGTGTGGTCTGCTAACAGCTGCGGTATGAGAGAGAGAGTCGGCTGAGAGGGAGAGAAAGAGAGCGACCAAGTTGGGCAAGTCCATGAAAGAAGGAAAATAAGGTGGTGAGGCTCTTACACGTAGAACGAGGCCCTTTTCTTTTCTTTTAAACCTACTTCAAAAAATATATATAATAAGTAGAGTCAAACGCTACTTTGATGGTCAAAGCAGCGCACACATACCCATATCTCTTATACACATCTAGATGTGTATAAGAGACAGTATTTATATATATATATATATATTCATTCTTCCTTACTCAATTTCACCAAAACCTCAAACTTCAAAATCACAAATCTTTTATCATAATCTTAAATTGAATTACCTTAACCAATTAATTTAACTTTAGATTCAAAAGAATCCAAAATAAACCTAAATAATTCAAATAAATATATATTTTTTAAAAAAAATTACCTTAAAATTTTCGATGTCACGAAATCATATTCACATTAAATTATAACATATAGTTTTTATATGAATTATATTCGTAAACTTAATATTTGAATCATATTCAAATATTTAATTCTCTTATAAAACTATATAAATTCAATATGAATCATATTCACATTAAATTATAACACAGAGTTTTTATATGAATCATATACATAAAATTAATATTTAAATCATATTCAAATATTTGTTTCTCTCATAAAATTATATAATGTATCAACATACATTATGTTTTATAATGTATCCATACACATTATTTAATTATATCTTATACAATTAATTCCCTTTAATTAATCTGAACAATTCAAATTAAGTCAAAATTAATTAGATCCTCATTAGTCCTTATTTATCTAAGGAGGGGTCCTTATGAACCTGTAGATTGAAGCTCCAATAATACGAGACTAATTGATTAAACTATTTAATCAAATTAACCAACATTCTTTAACTACTGGTCACTTCACTAAAGACCGACGACCGCATTATTCGCATTACAGATATATTTCTGTCGAATTTAACTAGTCAACAGTGCATTGACCCTTCACTAATTACTTGTATATACAGTTGGGTCAAATTATTGTTTTACCCTTGTAGTTACATCTAACTCCTTAAGTGCCACTGATCTCGCTAATAGACAATTAGTCATAGTCCAATTATGACTAAACCCCTTTCGTGCCAAGAGAGGGTGAAACGCCTCATTTCAAGCCCCAGAATCAACCCTTAAGGGAGTAATTTATCTTCATCCTATAGGGAATGAGTGAATTTCTTCTTGTGTAGATGTGTTCCTAGCTCCCCAATCAGACGAATCCCCAAAATGGTAGGCATATTAAGTCGGCGAACCTGGCCACTCTCGCTCATGTAAAACAAATGATGGAACACGAGACATACGCAGCGGAATAAGGATTTAATTACACTCTAATTACTTCTAATAAAAAGGAAATTAGAATGCAAAATGAAGGGAAAAACAGTAAATAAAAGGAATGGAATACAACTTTTGTAGCTCCCGAAAAATGCTTTTCCTCGCTGAATCTCGACCCGAACTCTTTCGGACCACGACTATAGTAGACCTACTATCCTCTGGACTCAAAACGGGTTGTGGGACCCAATGGATGAAGAAAACTGAGAGAGAGAAAGAGATGGAAAATAAGAATGAATTTGGGTTTGGGTTTTTTATTTTTCCAGCCCAAATTTGAAAACAATTTTGGAAAAATGGCCAAAAAGTCTTTCATCCATAATTAAAAGTCCATTTTATAGAAAAACCATGCAACATTTGCATGAAACAAATCCATAAAAACCCAACATCTAGAATCCACTATCTAAGTGGGCTTCATGTTTCCACTATAAGCCAACACCTAGGCTACTATTTTGTTAGTGGAATTATCCAACAAAAGTTTGGATTTTCCCACTAACTTTAGCTAAAGGGCAAAATAGTCATTTGGTCAAAGTCAAACTTTGACCAAAAAGTCAACATTTTGACTTTATATGATTTTTTTCGTGTTGACTAATTTTGACCTCCCGAACATGAATCCGCATTCATTTTCTCAAAATTCAAAATCACATTTGGATATAAGGTCGATCAAAGTTTGACTTTTCAAAGTCAAAAGTCAACTCTTTAACTTTTTACATCTTTGACCATTTCCATTATTTCCGAGCTTCCGAATATGAACATATTCATATTCTTGATATTTAAATCACATTTAAATATTAAAGTTGTATCTCTAAACTGAAAAATCGACTACTATATCACATATACTTGTCAGTTTCTCTCTCTTCACCTAATTCGAACAATTCGAATTATTCTATCATACTGTTTTAAGTTTATTCCATATGAGCTAGTAGGGGAACCTAATGGACTATAGATCATGGGCTCCAACGATCCGAGATTAGCTGGCTAAACTCTTTAGACGGAGCTAATCAACATTTGTTAACTAACGGGTCATTCCACTATAGTCCCGTAGTTACACTCCCCTCACTATAGATATATTTGTGTCCATTTGATATAACCATGATTAATAAGTTAATCCTTCACAGGTTATTCGTAATCTTGGTTGGGTCATAAAAATCGTTTTACCCCCAAGACTACATCTTGTTCTTTAAGTTCCACTGATACTCTAATGACCAATTGGTTTAAAATCCAACCTATAAACCGAATCCCTCTCGGGCCAAGGAGAGGGTGGGGCCCCTTGTTCAAGACCTGGATTCAGTACTAAAGGAAACAATCTATCTACTATCCCTATAACGGGTAGGAGTGAATTCCATCTTACACCCTATGTTCCCAGCTATCCACCTGATCTTACCCCTGAAATGGGAGGCTTATTCGGCCAGCGATGATGAGCTGTCCTCACCTATGCAGATCTAAGGATAATTTCGAGTGCATAGGAGTTCATAGTTAGCTCAGGATTAAGATTAAGTTACCTAGGTCATCAATTAACGAAACATTTTGCAGTTTAATCTGTAAAAAATTTATTGAAATAGTGTAGATACATTGAACTCTTTTTCATAAAAGAAGTTATTCATTCTTACACATCTCATATGCAATAATGAATAAAAAAAATGCATTAAGACTTTGTCGTAGGAACTAGTTAGAAAATTTACTCACAATCCATTTCACCTAACAGTTCTGGATCTGGTTTTCACCTTACACCAAGAGTCATACTTTGAAGATCTCTATCTTCAAGTATCACACTTTCAAGTCTCCCTTCTGTAAATCTATTAGGTTGCCTTCATCAATGGAAATCTACAAAAAGTTAGAGATTAAGTACACTACTTTGTCACAAATTTATGACGTTAAGAAAATTTCTCTTTGTCAATTTCCTTCAATCTTGTCATCCAGTATGATAGCTTTGACCTCCAATAAGTCACAACGAAGGTTGAGTCATCGCATAACTCTCCCGCTACTGAAAAGTTTATAAGTTTTCATATTGTCATCTTATATGACAATGAAGATTTCAAGTAAGCCTTTTCCAAGGTCAAGTTATCTCATAACTCTCCCTCTACGATGAAGACTTATCTGTTTGACAATTAGAAATTGACGTGCAAATGAAAATAAATGGTTAATAACACTTATTATCTATCATGTGGTTTTACTTGAAACTAATTCATCAACACAACTCAACCCTTTTACAGGTCTATATTCTTTAACTTACCAAATGAATCAATTCATTTTACTTTGGAATGTTCATAAGGTCACTTATAAACTCCTCATGGACTACCTACAACTAAGCATACTTTTGAATATTTATTTCACCAACGGTTTTTTTTTACACAAGTGTCTCAACTTACAAAAGCTTAAATGTCATATACTAGTTTTACAACACTTCCATAATCCAAAAATGTTAAGCAAACATTTTGGAGGAAATAACATTCAAACAATGCAATTTCTATTACATTTCCTTAGTGAAGTCAGGCATCAGTGTAATTCTAAAAGATTAGAACTTTGTTTAACAAAGTATTTAAAATGTACAATGTTCAACAAGACCATATTTCTCTTGTTGCAGCACAATTTCATCCAAATTGTACCTAATATTTAAAATTGAGATCCCATCTCATCTCTATCACTTAGTCTTAGTATAAAAAAAAACAAAAAAAACTCGTACTAATAATTAGATCATAATATCACAATACGATTGCCCAAATGACTTAAGCATTAATTTAAGTTCTTTTGAACATTTCAAAGAAAAAGAGACTTAAGTTGCATTTGATTAAGATACATTTATTCATAAATACTCATGAATCATATTAATGATTCATTTATGAAATCAGACTTAAGCTTTCAATCATAGGACCACTTGGCTGAAAGAAAAAGAGACTTCAAATACACGTAAATTAACTTTTTCATATGGACCTTAAGTTCTAGGTGAATGGACCACCTGGGTCAAACTTATGGGTCACATGCAATCAAGGAGTCTAGGAGGCAAATGATATGTTTTAATTGTTGTTGATGACTTCTCAAGATATACGTGGGTACGTTTTTTTCGTTAAAAATCAGATACATTTACTACTTTTCAAGCTCTCGCCTTCAATTACAACAAGAGAAAGATCTAAATGTGATACGCATTAGAAGTGATCATGGTAGGGAGTTTGAAAACTCTCAATTTACTAAATTTTGCTAGTCAGTTAGAATTTACAATGAATTCTCAGCCTCGATTACTCTGTAGCAGAATAGAGTTATGGAGAGGAAAAATCAAACACTTCAGGAGATGGCGACCAACGTTACATACAAAAAATCTATCATTCCAGTTTTGGGTAGAAACACTAAACAAAGCATGTCATATCTTCAACATAGGTCCTTTACGACCAGATACCTCGAGCACAGTTTATGAAATATGGAGACGAAGAAAATAGACTATGAAATACTTCCACATCATTGGAAGAACTTGTTACATTCTTGTTGACAGAGAGGCTAGACGAAAATGGGATTCCAAATTGGATGAAGGGATTTTTCTTGGATATTCCATAAATAGTCGAGTTTACGGATAACTTGTAAAAACATAAGTTATTATATCTCTTTTATTTAAAATAATAAGGCAAAGGAACGCAACTTAGATAAATTTTGCCGATAAATTTATACAAAAAGAAAAGCATGCGATCACTTACTTCTAACGCATAACATATTTAAATTCCAAACTAATTTCGCTACTTCTGTGCAGTATACTCTTCTGAAGTCTGATGATCGCGTGATCGCATGCCCATGAATGCGTTCAAAGCAAGAAGCGGACTGAGAAGAAAATGAAGACGGTCACATAGATTGCAAGCAATGAGGCATGACATGACATGGGCGGTGGGTGTCACATCACAAGTTGCATTGGTGATCGATAGGAAAGCTATGTGGAAGATTCAATGAACCACTGACCACATTGTAGTGGGCGCAGCAGGATATGGAATTTAATACGGCCCATCAATGCAATCATGAGCTTAAGAAAGTAGTGATCGTAAATGCTTATAAATACCCATGCAGATGCCATGCAGAGCAAGATATGAATAGTGAAAGGAGTTAGTCGTTAGTTGTTAGTTAGAATTCTGAGTTTGAAGTTCTTATGATACTAGGAGATACATTGTGGGAGACAAGAAGAACAGACTGATAAGGGATACATTGTTCTTCCATAGAAAACTCCTTGGTGAGAGCTTAGAACTCTAAAAAAAGAAGAAGATCATTTTGTTCGATTATCTAAGGAAGCAGCTGTAAAACAAGCAGGAGGAAGCAAGACATTGCGAACCACAATTTGACTCTTTGACCTTTTCTTTTTTTGTGTATTTGTATTGTATTTCTTGTAATGAAAAATTAAGAATTTCAGTATGAATACATGTTTATTATACATCTTGTCTATCATTTCCACCAATATCATGCATAGCTAAATCGCTTCATGAGTTAGGAAGATTGTAGCTAATAAAACTAAATAACTGGAGAAATCATGCGATCAACTTGTTTTATGATGCTTATATTTCTTGCTTAAATCAATTGAGAAATTGTTCTAAGTAAAGCTAATCTATGTTTGAGAGAATTTAGATTAACACCTCATATGACGAGAGAAAATGTTCCTTAGAAATAAGTACATTCTCTGCATATTACACTTATCGCATGCATCTTAGAGATGAGATAATATGGAAAAGGACACTGAGAAGTGCTTGTTGTAACATTGAGTGTATAGCTTGATCGCATATTTCATTAAGTTGTTTAGAAAATGTAGTGAAAGTTCTTCTCAACCCTCCTATCGCATAACTGCTATCCAACTCACACTGCTTCACTTTAGACATAATCCTCATCGCATATTTATGTTTAAGTTTATTTATTCAATCACTCGACATTTTTAACACACGCGAAGATCATATTTTTAGTTTCATTCGCATACTTACGAGCAATTCTTACGTTCGACCCTGGATTTAACAAGAACTTTGGTCAGATTTACACTTGTGTTTTACTGAAGAAAACTAGGCGTTTAATTCTCATAAGCATTCTTATTTCATCATATGAATAGAATGCATCACTTACCGTATCTACAATAAATGAACTCCTATTGTAATGGAATCTATTAATGTTATGATCAATTATGCAGACTCTTTTGGTTATAATTCTAAAAGAAAAATATTCCAACATCACTTCATTTGTCAATACTGATGTTCCTAACACCTCGTCTGACATGCCTTCTGACATGAATTCGAAAATCTTTGTGGAAATAAACCAGAATGCTTCTGAGTAGGTAGAAGCTAGTAATAAGCAACCTTTTAGCAAGGTTTGTAAAAATCATCTCTCCAGTAACATAAGTGGTGACCTTGAAAAAGGGTGACAACTATAAGGAAAGATAAAGTTAATTATCTTGAGATGATCAGTAATATTTGTTTCACTTCCTCTATTAAACAAAGAAGTGTAAAAGAAGCTCTTGAAATGAATGTTAGGTGATTAATGTCGAAAAATGCATGTTTTTATCATCTATTTTAGTACTTTTTTTTTATATAGTAAAAAGACATTTTTTTTGTGATATTTTGATCGTGAGATGCCTTGACTTAGTTAAAATGCACTTTGGAGTGTCTTAATGAGCTTAAGAGATGTTATTTTTTAATTTGGTGCTAATCTGGTGAATTTTGGCAGGTTTTTAGCTGTTGAGCAACTTTTCTAACTGATGCACCCGTAGAAGCAAAGTGATGCACCCACATCAGAAAAATCTAGTTTTCTAGATTCATGCCCAGTCAATTTTGGTTGCTATTTCCTCAATCAAAGCTATTATTCCACCCCTAAAATGATGGAAAAACAGTCAACCATGATTTTAGGCCACCCCTCAACCAATTTTGGCCTACATAAAGGATTAAAAGCCTATCATTTCATCATCCAACTCTCCATCCACAAATCCTTCATAACTTACCCTCCTTTTCTCTCATTTTAATCATTCCCCTTGGGCTGCTTCTCAAATTCTCAAGTTAGTACCCTTAAGAACGGAAGTTCCTTTAAGGCGTAGCAGCTCTGGGTCATCTAATCCCATGGAAGCGTTTGGTGAGAGGAATCAACCTAGGTTAAGACTAAGAATTTGAGGAGTTGTCTCAAGGCATCTTTGAGTTGTATTTGTTTAATTTATTTTCTTGTAATTCTCTCTTTTCTTTCTTACTCGTCGAACATCATATTGTAGCTATGATTTTAAGTTCATTATTTTATCATTTATCATGAGCTAAATTTTTTAAGAGATTCAGTTTTGTGAATATCCTAAAGTTTTATGGCTAGAGCAATGCTTATGTTTCATACCTCTTTAACTTTTGCATTTCCTTTGATGAGTTTATGGATAAATATTGTTAAGTTAAACCGTTCACTTAATTTAGAAATCTAGTGGAGCCATAATGCTAAGAAGGTTAAGATATAAACTAATGTCACAAAAGAATAATGGACTAGGAGCCTAGGTATAGAAGGGTCAGTCACCTTAGGAATAAGGGACACTGTAGGATAAAAAATCTAAAGGTGAATTAATCTAAGATTCAACTACCCATAAAAAAATTTGGTAGTAGCTGCTTAGACCTCCTAAAGGAACTAGACACTAGATCGAATAAGTGTAGTTTTCTGTTCACGCATATTCACTGTCTTGGTATGATGCGGTCGCATCACCTACAACATAGAACTAGATAGGTTAAAACATAATTGCATCCTTGTTCAACATTCTTCTTTAGTGTTTTATCACCATTAAACTTCAAAATCACTTATTTACTAGTTACCCTTTGGTGTGCATCATAAACATGTCCAGTAAGAGGCACAAGTTTCAACAAGCATCGATGATGTCACACCCCTCCCTAGATTACCCTCATAATCCAAGGAGAGATGTGAATACAACAATTGTCAACCCTCTTGGAAAATTGTAATTTTAGCACCTATTAAACTTGACTAACAGTTTATAATTCTCTAGCACTTAACACGCAAATTTAGCAACAACTTAAACATATAATTTACAGCTAACAAGAAAGATCAACATTAACATAAGTAACAGATTCAGGAACCACACTTAAATACAACACCAACCCCACTTTGGTCCTCTGAGTAACAAAGACATAAAACTAATAACAAAGCATTATGAGCCACCTAGACTGCAATCTTCCTGAGGGTCTGAGAAGTGACTGATCGGCAAAATTGCTAGGCCTCAAGACGTCGACTGCTACTGGTGGAGGAAAACATTTAAAAGAATGAGTTGGAAAGCCCAGTGAGTGACTATCTTAAGTAAAACATACTTTAAATCATAATTAACATAAACATGCTTATCAAGAAAGATTTATAGAATCATAGTTAATGTTTTTAAAAGGGAACTGAAATCATAAAAATACATCATGTAAAAAACCTGAAATAATTTATTAGGATCTTTATGAAACTCCACTACTCCACGCCCTAAACATGTGGGAGAGTCATTTTGGTCAATCCCTACTAACCTTAGTTGAGAGAGAGCCCTTTTGCTCGATCTCATCAACGTCAATAATATAGTCATACATGCATGTAGAATTGGATTGGGTCCTAACCACTTTACCATACCTTTGGTGTCAAGGATCCCTAACATCATTATAATCTAGGTACCTTACCATACCTTCGGTACCAACATTGGAGTAGGGTTTCTACAAGACACAAACATTTAAACATTTAAGAACATATACAAAAGATGCATATTTGAAATAATCATACCTCATGGTTTCATATCAATGTATAGTGCCTTGTAAAAACATGGAATATACCTATTTAATTTCATGATGCAATAAAACATGGCATAGGCTTACTGAAAAACATATGCTAAACCCTTAAGTAACTTCATCATTTAAAAACATGGATTATGCGATCAACATTTATTTTAAAGCATGCATTAGAGAAGATCATGATACAATAACTTCATATGAAATGCTTATGCGTTAGAAAACATTTATCAAGACTTGTCACTCACTTCTTAAGCTACTTATCTAAAGGGTTGTATCCTTCTCTTATTTGAATTTTTCCTAAGAAGGAAACGTCCCTTAGTCAGTATACTTAGCTCCCTTTTGAGTTTAGCGCATAGCTTATCTTTACTGCATATTAATAGTTATCACATATTAGCCCAGTTTAACACATCAAAACCATCCTTGACGCATCGAATATCCTTGGCCATCTTACCTTATAACTTGGCTAACAATTGGAAATCCTTTCTCAAGGTGCCCGATTAAGCGTGAAACACTTCTTAGTCTATGCGATGTACATCCACTATGCAATGTACTCAAATTGCCTTCGTTGTGGATTGTCTATGTTGATATGCATTAACGCATAACATCACTGAGTCAGTTGCTTGCTTGTTCTTCGTATGTAGCTGCCTGCTTATTCATCCACAACATCATTCCTAATTCAAATTTCCAGACTTCATAACTTTAATTCCTACATTTGTTTGAGTAAAATCATTTCAAATAAAATTCTCCTAACCATTTTAACTTTTTCTTACCTTAGAATTTGAGCATTATTTCCTCTAGAATCAATCAGAAATCCCTTAAATTATCCTTTAGTTGGCTGAGAGTTCTTTGACTTCAAATTCTTCAGATTACAACAACACTCCTTCACTTAGGCGTTATAAAAATTTTGGCAAAATAATCTTCTTCTTAGTTAAGAAAATTTATACTTGGGTTTGTTTCTTAAATTTAGAGGCTGGAGATGAAATTTTGAAGCGTTTAAAGATGTTGTCTAGCAACATTAAGGAACAAGTTTAATGATTTTGGTGAGTATTTAAGACAAAAAGTTTTCAAGGGTGTCTGGGCTATTTAGTAACATTGCAATTCGGGTTTTAAAACTTGAATTTTATGGTAAATGACATTATTGGGTAACTTCGTAACTGGAGCTAGGTTTACTTATTAATTTTTAAATTTGAATTATAGGCTTGATTTAGGATTCAGGGGGTTTTACGCAGATTGAGATTTGTTAATTGATTAGGCAGTATATCGAGGTAGGTGACTTTCTACTAGTTCACCTTCGAACTAGTCGTTCCTACCAATTGGATTGTTTACTTAAGATTATTTGGACTATTTCTTCAGACTGTTAAAACTGATCTAATTGTTTATTCTAGACTGTTTGGACTGAAAATTTATGACCGATCAAATTGCATGATTTAATGGCATTGACTTATTAGATTGGACTGTTTTGACCATGATGAATGTACTGTTGACTGAGGATATACTAGAAATTTTACCCTTAAGATAAACGATTGTAAAACATAACATAGGAGTTATGTGAAAACTGATGCATGCTAAGTTATAGGGTTCCTATTAGATTTTCTTATTTAGGCAGGTGTACACTTTTGACTGTATATGTGCACATTTATGACTGATTCGTGTACCTTTGGGATTACACATGTTCCTTCGGGTTCATGTTTACAACTGATTTGTGTACCTTCGGGTTACACACTATGACTGATGCATGTTTTTTTGGGTTCACATTTACGACTGATTTCTGTACCTTCGAGTTACACATTATGACTGATGCATGTTCCTTCGGGATCACGTTTATGATTGATAGGTAAAGCTTCAAGATCACTATGACTGGATTGATAAGAGTGTGCACCGGTGCCAAGATAAACTAGCTAATAGGTAACCTAGAGGGCCCAGTAGCAGGTTTACTGGGTATTGTTATACTTATTCTTTCTTCTTTTATGTTTTTTCTTTCATGCAATGACAGGAATAGGCTGACGAGTGATGACGAGATTCGTGACAGAGCCATATGGGGACAAGAAAAATTGCTTTCGCCCAATCTATGCTCTTTTTTTTAGTCATTTGAATGTTTTGAAACTAGAATTTAATGTCAAATTGAAAATTTTAATATTTTGAATGTTTTCTTTGTAAATTCTTTTAGGGGACCCCAAGTAAATGTTTTATTTATTTTTTTATTTAATGATTTAATAAATTGATTTGAAATAGTCTTCCATGTTTCAATGAATTTTTTCTATAATGGTCAAAATGTTTTGAATGAAAATGTGCACTTAGTAGTAACAACCCCTGTCAGAGTACTGGAAAGGTCGAGTCATTACATATTCATATTGAATTGATATAATTTATGAGAGAAATAAATATTTGTATATGATTCAAATATTAAGTTTAAGAATATAATTCATATAAAAGCTATATGTTATAATTTAACGTGAATATGGTTCATATTGAATTTATATAGTTTTATGAGAGAAATAAATATTTAAATATGATTCAAATATTAATTATGTGAATATGATTCCTATAGAAACTATATGTCAAAATTAATATGAATATGATTTATATTAAATTTATATAGTTAGATGAAAGGGGCTATTATTTTGATGTGATTAATTTTTTTTATATGAATGTGATTCATATAAAATCGATAGGTTAAAATTAATATGAATATGATTCATATTAATACCTTAGGTTATTTGAGAGAAAAATAAACTATATTTTATGGTATATGTGATATAATATTAACTATAGGTTATGTGTTATATATGATATAACATATAGTTTAAATATATATTAAAGTGATTAAGGTATATACTAAATTCAATTCTTGAATTTTAATTTTTAATTCTTTCAAAATAAAATTAAGTAAAGGGGAGGGAGTTATAACTCTCTCATCCCTTAGTCTCTCATACTCTCACGTAAAATATGAGGTGGAGAGAGAAAGTGTTCTCAATCTATCTCTAGCTTTCCTTTTCTCTATGTTTTGCAAAAAAGTTTGACAAAGAAAAACTCTCTCAATCATCTCCTCCCCTTTTGCCAAAATTAAGTGCAAGCCCACACCTCTGCACAATTCTCGTCCTTGAGAATAACGGAAAAAACCCTGTGTGGTGTCCGATAGCATTGTTCGTGAGATCGAGACAAGACGATGCGAATTGGAGAGGAACGTGAAGAAATAGATCTTCAAGGGTTTCTTAATCCTTCTCCATTTTCACAGTAGTAGTATGCTTGATTTAATAATGTTTATCAATTGTTTCTATCACTCTGAATTATTATTGTTCTGTAAAATGAATTTAGAGATCGAAGCATTCATATGCCTCCACTTTGGGAAATTTCAACCTCTTCAAAAAGAGATGTTACTAACAATTGCTTTGACATCTTCCTTTGAGTCACTGTTGTCTTCAGATTCAAAATCAGACAGAGTTAAAACATAGCCTTTATTCTATTTTTTCATAAAATTAGGACATTCAGCTTGGATGTGACCATAACTGCCACAATCTCTACATTTGAAGTACTTTTCTTTTTTAGAAATAAAAGTACCTAACTTATTAGCTTCATTCTTACTATTCCGAGATTTAAATTGATTTTGAGGAGTAGGGCCTCCAGAATTTTTGTTTCTATATGTGCCAGACCTTTTATTGGAACATTTTAAAACATGATTAAATTGTTTTGAGAGGAATGATATAGATTTAGCAAAGGAATCTTCTAACTCTTTATCAAGGTCAAGAAGCTCTTCTTTAACTGAGGATTGAAGAGCAATTCTTTTATTCTTCTTCTCGGTCTTTTAATCTAGGGACATCTCAAACGTGAGCAAGGAACCAAATAATTCATCTACTCGCAGCTTTGTTATGTCTTGAGCTTCCTCAATGGCAGTGACTTTCATGTCAAATCTCTTAGGTAGAAACCTAAGCACCTTTCGGATAAGTTTTTCTTTTGAAATTTTCTCTCCAAGTGCAAACGACTCCTTTTCAATATCTAACAGACGAACATTGAATTCAGGCGATAGATTCTTCATCATGCATTCTAAATTTCTAAAACTTTGATGTCAACAATTGCAGCCTTGACATTTTTACTTTAGAAGTTCCTTCATGAGCAACGGATAAGATATCCCATGCCTCCTTAGCCGAGACACAAGTATTAATTAGTTTGAATATATTGCTATATACATCATGGAATATGGCATTCAAGGCATCGAATTTCCCAAAGAAGGTTTATATTCTTCTCCAGACCACTGAGACTTTAGCTACAAGATTTCCTTTCCATCTTCAATTTTGGTGGTAGGATGAGACCACCCAGATACAAAAACCTTCCAAGTTTTGCTATCAATTGCCTTAAAAAAGGTAGTCATTCGAGCTTTCCAGTAAGAATAGTTTGTTCCATCTAGAATAGGAGGATGAGCGGTAGAGCCACCTTCTTTGGATCCATCCATGATCCAAGCATCTGAGATGAAGGTGGCCTGCTCTGATACCAAATGAAACAATAATAGGATGACTATCCAATCGAAATAGGATGTTAAACGGAAAGTACTGGCAAGCACTATAACAACAAAAGCACCAACAAAAAGTAAACAAGTAAATGCACACAAAAGTTGGTAACTCAATTCGGTGATAATACACCTACATCTGGGGGCAATATGCCCTGGAAGATGATCCATTAATGTTAAAGAGTAAAGAAGTTTACAACATAGTACTTATCTTTAATACACGATCACTATAAGGACTCATGTAGAGCTTAATTTATTAACCATCTAGGCTCCCTCTAGATGTGAAACTCACTCTTAAATGTACTTAGGCTCCCCCTAAGTTTGATAATATTAGTGTTAGACACTTCAACGTTTGACAATGTGTGAGACTCCTCTCGATGAGATATCTTCCCCTTAGTCAATGAACTCCCTTCACTTATGAATCTTAGGATCCCTTTAAGATGGAGAACTCCTTCTCTAAAGCTGAGTATTAGGATCCCTCTAAAACTGAGAATCCCTTCTCTGGCAACAATGACTGAGGTGTTGGGGTTTATGCCCTAAAGTCTTGTGTCCAGTAGTTTGCAAACAACTTTGTACAAACACTTGTGATGTATAATATAAATGATATTCATTTCACTACTTGACTTTTCACATTTAGATTTTACCACAAACCAATAAACTTAATATCCCTGGTTATCTGTATGTAACTTAAGCATGTATGTGGTGACATACAAGTGGATCATGTCTTGAGTGATAACCAAAATGGTCTGTAGTATATGGATATAGTAGGGGAAAACCTTATCATGGTAACGCTACGGATGCGGCCCACTTTGTGGAATGGTCACAAGTGTTGTGACTTGTCACAGATGATCTGATCTTGATCATTTGTGTAGGGGACATGTGAGCGGGGGCGTCCTATACAAAGAGTTTGTATAAGACCTGACCACAAAGTGTTAACATCTCGTTATATAACACCGTTCATAATTGAAACTTCACTTCACTAGCATGACCATAAGTAACATGACCTCAATCCTGAGTGAGTTGGGAACTTCTGCCATTGAGGGCGATCCTTTGATATGCATGGGTGCAAGTGGCCAGAACGCCGACTCAAACCTACCATTTTGGGGATTCGTCTGATTTGGGACCTGGGAACTCAACTTCACAAGATAGAATTCATTCCTTCCCTGAGGCAGAGGTAAGTAGATAAATAGCTCCCTTAAGGGCTGATTCCAGGGCTTGAACGATGTGGCGCCACGCACCTTCACATGGCCTGAGAGGTGTTCACACATAGATGGACTATGTTGTATTGTTCATTAGAGGGATCAGTGGTACTTAAGGAGGAAGATGTAATTACAGGGGCAACACGGTAAATTGGCCTACTGTAATTACGAGCATCTGTGAAGGGTCATCGTACTAATGATTGGTTATATCCAATGGACATAGAAATATATCTATGGCAAGATGAGTTCAACTGTCGGTCTTTAGTGGAATGTCTGGCAGTTAATGGATGATAGATATCGTGACTAAAAATTTTAGTCAGCTATTCACGTACAGTTGGAGCTTCGACCATAGGTTCATAAGGTCCCCTTGGTAGTTTGGATATAAGTTGAGAGTCAGTTTTTGGGTCAATTTGAAATGTTCAAATTGACAGAAGGGAGTTCGATTATATATGATATAATTGAACGAGCTAATTAAATATGATATAATTAACTTTATGTATGAGATACATTAATTTGAAGGAAATTGGATATAAATATGATTTATATCTATTAGAGGAAAAATATTATAATTAATATTTGATATTAATTTATAAGTAATAAATGTGATAAGATCACATTCATCGGACGGTTATAAAAGAAATGGGAAGGCGCCTCTTCGTTCTGAATAACGTATGAGTGCATTATAAATAGCAGACAGTATGTTGATCTCGGGGTGCGTGGGTATTGTGAAAAAGATAGTGTCATCGTTTAGAAAATCAGTGCCTATACAATAGAGACTGCACGATCGCTTACATATACGATATTGTTAAGCGATCACATACCAATTACACCGTCGCGCAGTATTATCTAAACGATCGTCTACATTTTTCCTAAGCGATCGTTTAGCTCTTGGTATTTACTAAACGATCGTATAGACGATTGCTTAGTTTTTTCTACGCGATCGTTTGGACGATCGCTTACCCTTTTCCCACACGATCGTTTAGACGATCGCTTACTTTTACTACACGATGGTATACTTTACCTAAACGATCAAGCATATTGTATATGCGATAGACGACCGCATCTCCCACTTGCTTGATCGTTGTATACGGTCGCTATTTCTCATTCCTTCTACCAAATCTGAACAGTGGACCAATTTGGTCTAGAGAAAGAATGAAAAAAGAAAATAAAAAATAAAAAACAATTTTTTTTAAGACAATAATATTAACAATTAATTTGAACAATATCTTTGATCATCAGTTATAATGCTGAGATCTTTTTCTTCTTTTTGAGTTTAATATATGGGATAGGGATTCGATCCTTTGACCTTTTTGTCAAAATTTTAACTTTTTTTATTCTTTTCTTTTTGTTTAACTACAATTATGGGTGAGAATAAGAACTTTTTTTTACTTTTGAATACAACCATGGTAAGGATGAAAGATCGAACCTTCGATTTGAAAGGATGGACCGTATAACATGATCTCTTTTTTTTTGGGGGGCTAATACTTTAATTTTTAGTATTCTTTAGAGAGTTGCAACTTATATTACTTGCATATCTATCCAGCCAAACTTATCTATTATGAAATCCCTTCCATTTCTATTGAAATAATTGACTCCAATTAAGGAGAAGTTATATAGAAAATGAAATGGCCTATTTTCTATTTTCTTTTATTGCATCCTTAAAAATCAAATAACACAACTTTATTTACCTATTCCATTAAAGAAAACAGAGATGATTGATTATCTAAATTAAATTATCCATATTAAGGAGAAAATATGAGAAATGAAATACATCTGAATCCAACCTCAAAAATATTCCTAAAATTCAACCTTTTGCATTGATAAGATATTTTACCTTAATATAATTACCCTCCTAAACAAATTATCATTAAAGCTTTTGTTTAACACATAACTTTTTGGCCTATATATTATAAGCTAAATCCAAAATGGTTGAAATCATTGACAAAAGAACTCCAAGAAAAATGAAGCTTTTAACCAAGTTGTGTTTTATGTTGTTATTGTTTGGTTTGGAATCAAACATTTTTATTAACACATGTTTTGCAGGCTCCAAGAAACAAGGAATAGATTCCAAATGGACAGTGACAATTTACAATTTTCAAACAAATGCAACTCTATTGGCTCATTGCAAATCAAAAGATGATGATTTGGGAGAACATGTGATCGACATTAAAGGTCAATACTCTTGGAGATTCAAAGAAAACTTTTGGCAAACGACATTGTATTGGTGCAATTTTAGTAGTTTGAATGGACATGCTTCATTTGAGGTCTTTTGGCCAGAAAAAGGGGTATGGCTTGAATCAAGATGTGACTATGGAACTTGCATGTGGTTAGCTAATAATGATGGATTTTACTTGGTAAATATTCCTGAAAAGAAGTTTGAATTTTTGCACCCTTGGGAAAAATAATGATGTAAAATGTTCTATCTCCTCTCTCCACTCTTTTTCTACCCCAAGAGACCTCATTTAGTTTCTTGAATGTTTGATTGTTTACACATGTAATAATGACTCAATAAAGAGTTGATGAGTTTTCCTTTTACACCAAAGATGTTGTATTGTTAGCCTAACTAAAGTTGGAACATTGATTAGCGATGTAATAAGAAAAGTATTTAGGCTAAATCCATGGTCAAGGGAAGTCCATCCCTAAAGATAAGAGAAGCTCTCAAGAACACAAGGTCTATATTCAAATGATAATAATAATAAAAAAAAATCCTATTACAACCCTAAGTTAGCTATTTATAGCCTTTCAAAAAAATAAGACCAATTAATTAATTAATTATAAAATACAATAAATACTAATTAATCTAAATTAAAATCTAAACTAAATATTTACTAAAACATACTAGTTTTCATTCACCCCAATTTAAAAAAATGAACTTGTACTCGTTTTCGAGGTGATAAAGTGAAGCTTCTTTCTCTCGACTCTATGGCTAAATTGGAATTAAATTAAAACTCCATGAAAATTTCTTCATCAACTTGAAATAGGATTTAATTCTTGAAGAATGATCTTTAAAAGTAAAGTCAGAATTTTGGCTTGGGTGGCCCGTTAGGCCACATGTGGTAAATGTATCCATTAGGGTTTTTGCTGAAAATCTAAAAAAGGTCACTTCTTTCATCTTCATTTCTTCTTCACCGTGAGCATGTGCAGCCGCTAGCCACACTTTCTTCCTTTTTTTTTCATCGCCGGCCATTTCTACTTGGATGAATCTCCAACGGCGAAGTCGTCCCCCTCAATACTATGTTTTAGTTAATATTTAGTTTAGTTCTTAATTTAGATTAATTAACTAATTAATTATCAAATACTAATTAAATACTAATGAATCTAAATTAAGAACTAAACTAAATATTAACTAAAACATACTAATTATCCTATAATTCTCCTCACCAGTTAGATTCATTACAACAAAATTGAGATTTCATGACATTGAGAAACTGTAAAGTTTAAAATTTGTGACCGTTGCTTTCTATTATTGTATCACCTATAAAGGTATGAGTATTAATGTAATAGCACTGGAAATATGCTATTTTTCTTCGCTTACTTCGAGATTTTCTTACATTTTGTCTTATTTCATTATTTTGTTGGTTTCGAATACATTAAGCGTAGAACCGGACATTAGTGACTGAATGGAGCTAAAATGGTCTAAAATAAAGCTTAATTACACCAACGGAGAAAGAGAAGGCAGAGACCATTTTGCCCCTGCTTGCATAGCACCATGGTGCTCTATGGCACCATGCTCAACGTTGAAAAGGCAGAATGCCCATTATCCACAAAAAGCACACAATGGCACGATGCTATCTCAGAGCGTTGCAACACACAAAACCTTATTACGTGCATTCGTGCATCAACACATTGATATATAAGAAGTTTCTGCCACCTAGGGTTTTGGATCTTTGATTTCAGTTGAATTTTTCTATTTTCTCTCTCTTTCTCTTCTGTCTTTTGATCTTTAATGTATTCAAACTTTACCTCGTCGATCTTCATGTCGTTTATAGGCTAAGGTAATCTAATCTAGCTTGAGATTTTAGGATTTTTCTGCCTATTCATGAACTTGTGAGCATTTTAACTTTGATTTATTTGTATTTCTTAGACTCAATTCTTATTTAATTGAATTTTATCATATTGTCGGACGCTTGAGGATTGTATAACATTGTTTTTTCTGTTAATATTCAATTCATGACACTTGAATGTATGTTCATCTACAAGAAGCAATAGGTTAGATTAGTTTGTGAATCGATAAAGATAAGCATTTTTCTAATCAACCTAGGATTGAGTCGATCAAATATTTAACCATAGCTTTCCTTATTAGATACTCAGCTTCATTTTGCCTTAGCAAATGCTATTAGGCCAATTAGATTTGTATGTTTTTCATCTAATTCGAATTGGGCTAATTAGATAATTACGACGACTAATTAGGTTTTCTAATTAATTTGGTTAAATACAACAAGTACATAAATTCAGGTCGTGAGAATTTGATGAGCTAGTAAATTGAATAGAAAAATTCAATAATAACCCCACTAGGCATTTTTCATAGATTACATCAACTTACATTTTGTTCCATGTACTTTTATGCAATTTAAATTTATTTGCAACAAAATAATTTCATATCCCCCAATTATACTCGGGTTGTAAATTGTTTAGTTGAGAAAATTCGAAGACTCCTTGTGTTCGACCCATGCAACCATTCTTACATTATTTTTATTGGAAACTGTTAAATTATTTGGAATGGAATTGCGCGAGGAATTCCGTCTTCCGAATTGGTGTCGTTATCGAGGAGCCAAATATTTCTTTTTGGAGGGTTTACAGATTTTTGTCTGTTATTGAATTTTTATTTATTTGTATAACTCATTCTCCTATGATTGAAATTATTTGTTGTATTTTGTAGAGCTTGGTAGGGAGGAGATGAGACAAATGAGGGAAGTTGGAGAACAAAGAGCTAGAGAAAGACAAATCCGTGAAAAAGGGACTAAAGAAGAACAACATTCTAAAGAAAAAATTGAGCAAAAAGTGAAGGCGCAGCCTGAAGAGTGTACTTTGAGGGACCTCTCGGCTTCAAACCTGGCACAATAACCTCTTTGCATTACCTACTCTGAGACCACAAGCAATTTCGAGTTAAAAACTAGTGTTAATCACTTGTTGTCTTTTTTTTTCTAGACGTACGTGTAAGGATCCACCCAAGCACCTAAATGATTTCCACATTGTGTATAGTGGCATGCATCCCCATGGTGTAATCGAGGAGCAACTTAACTTATGAGCCTTTCCAATCTATGTCAAAGATAAGGCGAATGATTGGTAAGAAAGACCACAAGCTAAATCAAGATGATGCGAATGATTACCATAAGCTAAATCAAGCAACAAAGAAAGACCACTTTCCCCTACCCTTTATTGATCAAACGTTTGATGGACTCACAGGGAATGAGTTTTTGTGTTTTTTAGATGGCTACTCCGGCTACAACCAAATAGCTATTACATTGGAGGATCAGGAGAAAATCACTTCACATGCCCATTTGGCACCTTTGCCTTCCGATGCATGTCATTTGGGCTCTTCAACATGCCTGACACCTTTCAGAGGTGCATGATTGCAATTTTGAATTTTTGGAAAATTCTGTGGAAGTATTCGTGGATGACTTCTCAATCTTTGGTAATTCATATAGAGTGTGCCTAACGAATCTGGAAAATATGTTGAAGAAATGTAAGGAGACCAACCTTGTTTTGAAGTGGGAAAAATGTCATTTCATGGTTGCAACAAGAATTGTGTTGGGCCATAAGGTGTCTAAAGCTGAAATTGAGGTCAACTAGGCAAAAATTGACGCTATCGCCAAGCTGCCACCACCAGTAAATGTGAAAATACTAAGAAGCTTTTTGGGACATGCAGGATTTTACCGAAGATTAATTCGTGGTTTTTCCCAAATTGCAAGACCTCTTAGTGCACTTCTTGAAGTTGACAGGGTATACGAATTCGATGATGCTTTCACTCAGGCATTCAACGCTTTACAGGATAAGATGCTATCTACGCCCATTTTGGTGGTGCCAGATTAGTCATAACCTTTCGAAGTGATGTGTGACGCAAGTAATTACACAGTAGGAACTGTGTTGGGCCAACGACAGGATAAATTTCTTCATCCTATTTACTATGCCAGGAAAACTTTGAATGACTCATAGGAAAATTACACCACTACTACGAAGGAAATGCTTGCAGTGGTGTTTGCACGAGACAAGTTTTGCCAATACTTAGTTGGAACGAACGTAGTGGTACATACAGATCATTCTATGATCAAACACTTAATGGCTAAAAAAGATGCCAAACACAGATTGATTTGGTAGGTTTTTCTTTTACAAGAATTTGATTTGGAGATCAGAGATAGAAAAGGAACCGAGAGTCAAGCGGCTGACCATTTATCAAGACTAGAAAACTTGGAGAAACAAAGGAAATAAAAAGACATAGAAGACTGTTTCCCCGATGAAAAGTTGATGATCGTGAGTGGAAAAGAACCTTGGTATGCGGATATTGTAAACTTTTTAGTTTGCGGCCAAACACCGAAGGACTATTCCCCGTTTCAAAAGAATAAATTGCATCATGAAGCCATGTTTTACTCTTGGGATGATCCCTTTTTGTATAAGCTAGGGCCAGATCACATTTTGTGTCGATGCGTTCCTGAACATGAAACTCAATGCATCTTGGGGAGAAAAGGATTGCAGCTAAAGTCCTTCAATGTGGCTACTTTTGGCCAACTTTATTCAAGGATGCCCAAGCCCATGTGGTGAATTGTGATCGTTGCCAGAGAACAGGTAAAATGTGCAGAAAAAATGAAATGCCGCTAACTTCCATCTTGGAAGTGGAGTTGTTTGATGTGTTTGCTAATCTCTACAAGGAACGGACGAAAAAATGGCACGACGACAAGATTTGTAAGAAAAACTTGGTCGTTGGGCAACAAATGTTATTATTTAATGCAGGTCTTCGTCTGTTCCCATGAAAATTAAAATTGCGATGGTCCGGGCTCTTCATCATCGAGAACATATTCCTGCATGGAGCTATCGAACTAACTAGTGAGGAAGGAAGCAATGTTTTTAAAGTTAATAGTCAATGTATAAAGCCTTACTATGGAGGTATAGTGGATCGCAACAGTTGATTTAGCTAGGCAAGCTTGATCGCCCACATGGATGCACCTTGCGGTATTATGTTTTATTCTTTCAAGGGCATCCATCTCTACCCTTTTACTGCTTTCTTAGATTAATCTATGATCTTGTCTTTTATCTTTTATTTGAAAGAGCTATTTTGAGAATCTATTGCTTACTTTACGATTATGTTAAATTAATTTTAAATGGATTGTGTTATTTCTCGCAATAATGGTCGCTTAATGCGCTCGTAGTTTTGTGCCTCCTTTGCTCACGTGAGAATTCATTAGGTGTCAGCATAGAGATGATGATAGTTTATAGGTTATATTTTCAAGACATCAAAAATGCATCGTTAGACGAAGTGTCCTTTCGTCTTTCAGGCATTTAATGATCGGCAGACTTTTGGGATTCCCGAGATTGCCGATTAATCTTCATTGAGAGGCTTGAAATTCCCATTTGCTCAAACTATTTCAACCCATATCGTTCCAGTTTTCTCACACTTCTACCTACACATTGAGCATTCTACTCTCTCTCAAACGTTAAGTCCTCAGTTTTTCGATTGTCCAAACCTCAGTTCATCCTTTGAGTCCTCTTCGGAATCAATGGCCGACCAAGCCTCCCACACCCCTACCACATCGTCCTTGCCAGCCGGAAACTCTTCCTCCACCCGAGAGGTCGTCATCCTAGCAGCCAACCATCGCATTTCCATGCAACCAAAACCACTGCCCCGACCTCCTGTTAAACCCAGAAAGCGAATCCTACCTTTGTCCGTTGTCGTCTTGCCGTCCGTCAATCGAGAGGGGTCGTGCAAGGAAAGTGCCCCAACAACCAACCCTGAGGTGGTCGCATCCCTACTCCCATCTAAAAGTGAGCTAAAGAGAAAGGTTGATAAAGAAGTGTTCAAGAGCATTCTGAGTAATATGGAATTCGATGGGGGTGATTTCCAGAAGTTGGTGTGGTGAATCAGCCTATGCCCCATGAGGATGTGGTAATAGTTGCACCACAAGCTGAGGTCCTTGCGACAATGGATCCTAAGGAGAATGCACCAGCAAACTCGAATAAGATGTAGAATCAAAGTGTAGTGTTGCAAGGAAAATCTCACCATGGAGCAAAAAGACTTGGAGGAATTGGAGCGAGCCCAGCGAAGAAAAGAGAGAAAAGAGCAAAGGAAGGCTGAGAAGAAACGGCGCAAAAAGTAAGAGAAACGCATCAGACATGATGAAGAATGCCAACAGCAGGCTGAGAGCCCGATTGTTGATGGAGAATCAACTACCGCAAGGGTGGAAGAACCTTTGGCAATGAAGCATGCTGAGCCAAATATGGAAGAACATCCTATAATCCCTTATGATCATTTACTGCATCTGAGGCTCAACCGAGTAGCCCTCAGGAAGATGATGATGAGCCTGTTGCTACGATCGTCCTTTGATCAAGGAAGTGGATTGTAGAAATTAAAGATGTTGAAGTGATAGACGCAACCTAAGTGGGTGAGCTGGGAATTGGCTAAAAAGGCTTTTCTGTGGACCCAAAGAATGCATAGGTATTTGAGTGCATTAAAAAGAACAAAGAAGAAAGGGAGTGAGTGTGAAGGAAAAAGAAGCAAAGAGGGAGCAAGCACGCCAAATCATTGCATCTGCGGATTTGGCATGTTTACATGATGAAGAGATGCACCGTGTAAATGCGCTAGCAAAAGAGGAAGCTAATAAAAAGCTTGAAGATGAACGTCACATAACAATTTTCGCTGAGAAATTCGAGTAAGAGTTGAAAGAGGAGGAAGAGAAGGAGATGCGTAAACGGGCGAAAGTCCAGCATAATATTGAGCTAAAAAGAAAAGAAAATGAAGAGTGGGAAAAGGAGAAGCTAGACCATGAAAAGGAAAAAGAACGTGCAAAGCGGTAGAGGGCTCGGCTTGCCACTGTACAAGTGAAGGGCAAGGCAAAGGTGGAAGGGAGTAGGTAATCTCCTTGAGATGAGATTCTTCCCTGCATCAACCCCACTATAAAATTTCATCATGGATCTTGTGGTTATGCTTGATGGGAAGTGTTCTGCCAATGTCCGTCCATCGTAATCCCAAGAGTGGTGCGAGTATTCTACCAAGGCTACCTATATGAATTAACAAACGTGGTGGTAATTGATGATCATGTTGTGCCATTCTGCGCCCAAGATATCAACCAGTTATATAAGTTAAAATACTTCCTGGACGTGCCTGGTAATCGGTCAATAGAGAAACCTGATGACGAGCATTTGGAAGATTCACTAAGAGTGTTGACGTTACCAGGAACTCGATGAACCATCTTTTTTACCGGGATTCGCATGCTGGCTTTTAATCGCCTCCTCCTCAAAGCGCGCATATGGGTCTATTTGGTGAAGAAACAACTCATCCCAACAACACATGACAAGACTATCTCACGGGATCGAGTCATGGCCGCATGCTGCATTGCTCACGGCATTCCGATCGATGTTGGGCACTTGATCGCAAGGCAAATACATGGATCAGTTGGCAGGCCTCGTGGCCAACTTTTCTTTCCTTGGACCGTCACAAGCCTCTACCTATCGGTTGGATATGGAATCGAAAAGGAGCCTATGGCTGAACTCCACAGAATGATTAACACCAAGATTCTATGAATTATGCTGAAAGATTTGCTGCATTGCCTAGAACTCCCAAAGTGCTCAATCATTGACCTTAATGCTCCACAACCACCCAGACCTAAAAGGTAGCACCAATCTTCCAAAAAAGTAGTTGCTCTCGAAAGCCTAAAGCGCATTCCAATTGATGAGCGCATAGACTACCCAATCCCTTTGACAAATATCCCTTCAAGTCCTCTTGCTCTTTTGTCACTTCTTTCTGAAGCCTTCACCAACCTCCTCCTCTTGCTTGATTTTGATCATCAATCTTTAGCAACTTCACCCTACCAATCACCACAACTCCATCCATCTCTGTCTCGCTTGCCCCATGTTGATGGCCAACATGATTCGCATGTTGGTCCCTCTCATCAACCCCAAACCGAACCTGGTGAGACATCCGAGGCATCACCACATCATCAAGCTCCCCTCCACAGTTGATGCCATTGATGAGCTTCGAGCTCTTCTTAGCCATGAACTTTCCTTCTTCTGTTAGTCGCTCACGGAGCTGCTTTCTAACAATGCCACGCTGCACCAAACTAGAGTAAATGTGCAACGCAACATATTCACAATCCGCCAAAATCAACGCCAATAGGTTGAGTGCAACCACGAGTACTTTAATTTCTTAACAGCATACTTACATAGCCCTGTGGTTCCTCCTCATTTGCGCCAGCCTCTATTCTTCCATGAACCGCCAGCCTCTGCACCATAAGCTCCTCCCCACGATGCGCTGCTAGCCCCTCCCAACAATGATCCTCCACCACCTGTGTAAATAGGGGGGTGTGTATTGAAAGTTGTTCTCTAAATCTCTCTATTTTTTTTTTACTTGTAAATTAATTTGTGTTTGTTTTAAGTGTACCTTACGTTCTATCATTTTTACTTCTTAAATTCCAGTGGATATCCATATATTTTTCCTTCCCTGTATTTCCTGGCCTTATGTACTACTCGCTTATCCTTTTGACATTCATTCCTTTCAATCATCTTTTTTCGTTGTTAGCTTAGTTGCTATGATGATATGTATGCAATTACTTAACACATCTCAGTTACATCACATACTTCTTTTTACCCTAGAACCTTCTTCAATGCTTATCCATCTTACCTTGTATTTGCACAAGCCTCTGCTTAAGCCTCTTTTTCAAAATTTTTGAACAAGTTTGTTTCCTTTTTTTTCTTTTTTTACGAGTGCAATGAGAAACTTGCACATCTGAAATTTGGGCGGTAGGAAAGGTCTGAGCAGATACGTTCACCCTTGAATTTGCCATCTTAAAAAATGGTGTCGAGAGTGGGATAAACTGAGCAAATGCGTTCACCCTTAAATTTGCCATCTTTATATATATATATATATAATAAACTCCACTATCAATGCAAAGGAAAATCCTAGCCTGATAAGAGTTAACTTTAGAAAGGAACTTGTTGAAGTTGGATACTATGCATGACACTCATGCAGGTAAGTCAAAACGAAGGTAGGTTACCAAGATCAAACCAATTCAAATATAATGGAGTTAAGTTGGCCGGGATAGGAGTTAAGTTGTGCTTGGAACACAACCATAGTTGGATGTTCGTATGACACCCGTAGGGGCAAGCTAAAACAAAGAGTGTGACCAAGTTCAGCGTCTTGAGCGCAAAATAAATAATCGAAATGCAAATTGTACCCCCTGCAAGAAACATGTTGTTTTATAAAAAGAAATAAATAAATAAATAGGAATGCAAAAATTGTTTAAATCTTGAGAAAGACTTTTGAGTAGAAATTTGTTGAATCTACGAATAAGAAAAGATTTCCCTGAAGAAGCGACCAAGAGTTAAAAGAATGATTTCAAAGAGATTGTGTAAAGCTAAAGCATTATGAGCAACTAGTTGGTGCAATGTGATGATTTAAGTTGAGTTTGAATTTCCTCAATATAAGATGTGATTGAGGACAAGCATTATTCTAAATTTGGGGGTGTGATAACGTGAAGAAAGACATGTTATTTGTGCCACTTTCTTAGAATATATAATAATGAGAAGGAAGAAAATGAGCCAATCATGAGTGAATTTATAAGAAAAAAATCAAAGTTTCATTAAGGTACTTAAAACACACTCGCTAACCACATTTCATGGGCAAAGTGCACCAAAATTTGTATTTTGCAGGAAAACTCAGGAACATCGCATGCGTTAATCCTTTAAGAAGTATGCAGTGAACACATGCCTTGGGATTTCTGAAATTGTATCAACTGATAATCTGACAAATTTCCTGATCATTGACCATAATGCAGCGTTGACATTCCTACCTACCTTGACGAATGATAACAACCAATCAGAGTGGGAATCCCAACACAAAACAATGCAAGGCTCTATACATAGAGCCTCAATGCTAGAAAAAAAGGATAGAGCCGAAGGTCGAGAGTTACAGAGGACATCCCACTTTCACTTTCCACCCATTTCATCATCGAAGGATCACTAAAGAAAGATTTTGAGAGGGCTTTCTCCGCTTCATCCACTACATCAAAGCCAATAGTCTTTTCCATTATCTGTTGTTCTCAAGAAATTGATATCAACCGCGAATCCTTTTCATTTTTCTGCTATTAACGTTTCATAGTACTTTCTTAACTAAGACATTAGATAGCGTGTATTCGAATTCTTCTACTATCTTAATATCATCATCATGTGTATCTCTATCTCATTTCACATTTGTTTATTTGCCATTACCTTCCCCATGAATCTTTAAACTCCATAGGTTAAGGGGGAAGGTCACTCTCGCGATTTAAATCAAGTTTCAAGGTGCTATCATAATCGTTCAATATATTTTGAAGTTACACTTGCCTGTGAAAGCAGAGACAAGTAGCATAACCAACGCCTCAGAACCTGTTAAGCAAAGCAAGAAGTATTTCTAGAGATAGAAACAACCTTGCATGCTCAGTACTCCCCTCGTCAGAGAAATATGACCATTGGAGACAATCACTGAGAGGTGTACCCTAATCAAGAGTATAAACCATGATAGCATTTTCAATAAGATTTATTGAGTCAGTAGTAACCTTCCCTCAAGCCCTTTCATATCCATATCTTTCCTTCGTTTAGTCTACGACATTACATATTTACTCACTTGTGACTCTTATTAGGTTTTTTGTTACTTAGAATTTCCTTATCACATTTTATTTAGCTTTAACATAAACAAATCGCATCTTCTAATTCCCTCACACGAATTACTGTTATTCAGCGCAATCACTTCAAATCTCTATGTTCGACCTTTAGGTTATCCTAAGACACTCATGATTAGGTTTCACTTGCCGGTGAATGAGAAAACTTGTGATTGGTGTATGTTCATTAAGTTTGATCGCATAGACTCATTATTGCATAGCAATTTTGAGCTACGAAATTATCGCATCTTTTATTCATAACAGTATGCGAGGTAGGGATTTGATCATTTGACCTTTTTGTCAAAATTTTGACTTTTTATTATTTTTCAAAAACTATTATGGAATGGGTATAAGAACTTTATTCTTTTGAATACAACAATTGCAGAGATGAAAGATCAAATATTCGATCTCAAATGAGGGAGTACATGTCAATTACGGCCAAGCTAAATTCATTTCAGCCAAGTGTATGACCTTTCATTCTTTCTCTTAAAACTTTCATTTTTAGTATTTTTTTGAGAAAGTTACAACTTATATCAGTCGCATATATCCAGCCAAACTTAACTACTATGAAATCATTTCCATTTCCATTGTGATAATTGATTCCAATTAAGGAGAAAATATATGGAAAATGCAATGGCCTTGTTTGTATTTTCTTTTATTGTATCCTTAAAAACCAAATAACACAGCTTTATTTACCTATTCCATTAAAAAGCACAAAGATGATTGATTATCCAAATTAAGGAGAAAATATGAGAAATGAAATACATCTGGATCCAACCTAAAACCAAAATATAATAATCCTTCTAAACAAATTATCATTAGAGCTTGTTTAACACAAAGTTGTTTGGCCTATATATAACAAAGTAAAACCAAAATGGTTGAAATCTTTGACAAAAGAACTCCAAGAAAAATGAAGCTTTTAACCAATTTGTGTTTTATGTTGTTATTGTTTGGTTTGGAATCAAACATTTTTATTAACACATGTTTTGCAGGCTCCAAGAAACAAGGAGTAGGTTCCAAATGGATGGTGACAATTTACAATTATCAAACAAATGCAACTCTATTGGCTCATTGCAAAAGATGATGATTTAGGGGAACATGTGATCAACATTAAAGGTCAATACTCTTGGAGTTTCAAAGAAAACTTTTGGCAAACAACATCATATTGGTGCAATTTTAGTAGTTTGAATGGACATACTTCATTTGAGGTTTTTTGGCCAGAGAGAGGGGAATGGCTTGAATACAGATGTAACTATGAAAATTGCAAGTGGGTAGCAACCAATGATGGATTTTTCTTGACAAATATTCCTGACAGGAAGTTTGAATTTTTGTACCCTTGGGACAAAAAATGATGTAAAATCTCTCTCCACTCTCCCCTATTTTTCTACCCAAAATGACCACATATTTGATTTCTTCAATGTTTTTATTGTTTACACATGTAATAATAACTCAAAAGAGTTGATGGGTTTCTTTTAGAACAAAGATGTTGTATTGCCTAGTCTAATAAAAGTGGGAGGATAGTTTAGGTTATTGAAATCTCTCTCTTTAAATATACGAAATTTCACCATTTAACCATTAGATGTAGATTCAATTGGGAGAGGGTCCTATCTCCACACCGACTCTTATATATTTGTTATACTATAATATGGTAGTAGTGGAATTTTTTTTTGTCAATCACTACTTGACTTCTCTTTTGCTTCTGTAGGTAATATCTTATGTCATGAATCTAATAGCTTGGCTAGCGTTTGTCGTTATAGAACTTTACGTTTAGCTCAAAAAAATATTATGAGTATCTCACAAATGTCTTATCAATCCGGCTATATATGACATTAGCTTTGGGTCTTATTAGGTGCTTTATTTTATTTCATTACTCATAACTTATTTAAAAGTTTTTTTTTTTTTTTTTTTTTGCTTTTTGTAGTTTTTAGGACTTGGGCATCACTTAATGGAAACACTTGTTGGATGTTCTAATACTTATAGTCCAAACAAACAAGTAGCTTGAAAAAACTTGTAGTCTTTATTAAAAAAAAAATTAAAATATAGTTATTTTCTTACATGTACAAAATAAATCTTTATCTATTGTTATTTAATTATCATAAAATTTTAGGAGTAAGAAAATGTAACTATTTTTATTTTCATATTTTCATATTATTGTTTTTTATAGATAAATTATTCTATATTGTACCGTATCAATCAAATTTTTGTCGGTTACTTTTTGAATATTAGCAACTATTTGAAGAGAATCACAAAACAAAAGTTAAGAATTAAATAGTAAGTAAAAATTCTTCTTTATAGTCTGGTAAAGTCTTGTAGTTTTAATTCAAAGTAGCTGAAAGATGTGTAGTTTTTATTTAAAGATATTTTTCACAATTAAATATTACTTGAAGTTTTATTTAATCTTCATAAAATTTATGAAAAAATTTACTACAGTATAATTTCAAAAATTAAAATTATATTTAATTTCAAAATTCGTCCAATTAGCTAAAATAAAATAAAATTCCTCTACAATTAACATTTTCTCCAAAAAGTAATACAAACAAAAATAAAAGAGCAAAAATGAGAATATGAAATTGTCGTTTTGAAATCCAACCTTAATTCAGTCACTCGTTCATATCAATGGTGGCATAGATTTGAGAATCTTGTGCACTCCAATCTCACTCCAATCAAATTTTGATATCTGATAATTTAGAAAATATTACTCATGAACAATGCCTCATAAGCATTGTCCATGGAGAAGTGTGTTTTTTGGCACTCCACTCCCTAATTCATTGTATGTTCAAATCAAAAGACTAAACTTCTGGTTTTACCACAAGCAAGAAAAGATTTTATTCCTTTAGAGACATTTTTTTTTCTTGAGTAACCTTTAGGAGACATTTTTACCTTAAAATAAATTATAAATGTCACTTAACCATTCATGTCAAATTATATGTTTCCTAATAAGTTTTCTTAATTACCGGAAGAAAATTTAAAGTTATTAATATTATCAATCGTTATTCATGTTTGTCAAAATGCATTAGAAAATGGTATGTGGGGTTAGATCATTCGTGGCAAAAATTTCAAGTTGATTATATACACAAAATTCTAACAAAGCCAATCAAAAAATGAGGGCTTTGAATAGTTTTTCTGTGGTTTTGGTGTTTGTAATTTTTGCAATAAGTATTAACATTGACATATGTTTTGCAGCATCCAAATTCATACGTCCATTGACGCCAATGACAGTGACAATTATGAACCATCAATCAAATGATACTCTCTTCGTTCAATGCAAGTCCAAAGACGATGATTTAAGTCAACAACTTTACACATTTCTTGTTTTTTTTTTCCTAACTTTTAGATGATATTGATAAATTTTATATATTTTTTGTTTGTATTTATTATTTCAATTTATATTTTCTTGGTTTAATTAAATCTTGCATTTTGGTGCACTGAATTTTGTAGTTTGTTTTATTTAGATATCTAGATTTTAAGGTTTTTGTTTGATAACTATTGTGAGAATTTTGAACTTAACTCAAACAGAATGCACAAACAATCAGTAGAATAAATAGAAAGTAATAAAAATGAATACCAAGATATATAGTGGTTTGACCAATTTGATCTACATCCACTTTAAGAACAAGCTTGAATCAATTTTATTACGAGCAATGAGAAATTTACAATTACAGATAATCAACAATAATCACTAATCTGTAATTTGATACCCATTTATACCGAGAGATCAACACACGACGTCGCATCTGAAACCGAGAAAAAATGGCCGAAAAATAGCCCAAGTCAAGTGCACTACACGCCTCTAACCGGCCAACTCACGTGCAGCCTCAACGTCGGAAACTCCACGCCGAAAAACCCACGGTCGAAACCACCGCCTCGTCGGACGCAGCCTCCATTGTAGGAACCACCGCCTTTGCCTATTGCCAGAAGAGATCTCCTGCCGCCCACTCACCTGTCGAACTTGCCGGACGTGTGTCTACTACCAACCCGGCTCTCTCTCTCTCGGTGGTCTGCATGTGGGTCTCTAAAATCGGCTGCCCCTGTCTTTTTTCTTTTGTGTTTCTCACGATTTTCTTCAGCCTTAAACAAGAAGATGGATTTATTTATAAAATTGTCATTTGCTCATAATTACCAGAATGCCACTAAGCCTTTAATTTCACCAAAAACCCAACAAGGCCCACTTAAATACTATGTTATTTTCTACAATTCTCCCCCATAACAAGAATATTTAAGTGTCAAGCTAATTCTCCAAACTCCCTATTATCCATTTAATATTCAGCCCATCTAACTGGTATTTAAACCCGTAGGCTGGAAGAACCTTGGTTAACATATTTGCCAAATTCTCAATTGTATGAACCTTGACCAGTTCAACATCTTTCTGGGCCACAACTTCTTTGATAAAATGAAATTTGACATCGATATGCTTAGACCGTTCGTGATGAGATGGATTCTTCGCAAGATGAATAGCACTCTAGCTATCACAACGGACGATAGGAATGAACTCCTGCGGCAACAGCTCACCAACTATCTTTTTCAATCACAATGCCTCTTTAACAGCTTCACCCACTGAAATATACTCTAACTTAGTAATAGACAAAGCAACAACTGACTGTAGAGCAACCTTTCAACTCACCACATTACCAAACAAACGATAAATGTGACCTGATAGAGACCTTCTTTTATCAACGTCTGCAGGGTAATCTGCATTTGTGAAACCTTCCAACAGTGCTGATTTATCATAATCCCTACTAAAACACGATGATACACTGGCACTACTTTTCAAATATCGAAGCACCCATTTAACTGCATTTCAATGCTCCTTCCCAGTATTTGACAAGAACCTACTTTCTTGTTGAGTAACAGGACACTGAGACGAAGAAAGCTTAAAATGAGTTGCTAAACATGTCAAAACTGCCTTACAACCAGACATATTATATTTCTCAAGCAGTTTGTGCACATAACTCTCCTGTGAAATGGTTAACAAACCTTTCTCCTTATCTCTTTTCACATCCATGCCTAGGATCCTTTTGAGTTCACCTAAATCTTTCATCTCAAATTCACTACTCAACTATTTCTTGAGATTAACAATTTCAGAATAATCCTTAGACACCAAGATCATATCATCTACATGCAGAAGTAGATAAATATATGTACCTTTCTAAGATAGTTTCCAATACAAACATGCATATGAGCTATTGTGAAACCCCTGCTTCAGAAAAAAGGTGTCCAACCTGATATACCACTGCCTCAGCGATTACTTCAGTCCATAGATGGACTTGTGAAGACGGCAAACCATGTCTTCCTTTCATTTCACCTCATAGCCCTTAGGTTGAGCCATGTAGATCACTTCCTCTAATTCTCCATGAAGGAAAGCTGTTGTGAAGTTCATCTGTTCAACAAATATATCAAAATGAACAACAATAGATAAAATTAATTGAATGGACGAATGCCTCACCATCGAGGAGAAAATCTCATGAAAGTCAACTCCCACCTTTTGAGTGTAGCCCTTTGCTACCAGTCTAGTCTTATACCTAGGCTTGCTGTCACTTCATGTACCTGGCTTGATTTTATAAATCCACTTTGACTTAATGAGTTTCTGATTAGGAGGCCTTGGAACCAATGACCATGTTTAATTCTTCTGCAACGAGAACAACTCTGCTTTCATAACATCCTTCCATTGTTCCTTCGAATAAAATACAATTGCCTCCTCAAAAGTAAGAGACTCTGATTCAATACTGTCAACTGCTCAAATAAGAGCATAAGCAACAAAGTCAGCATAACCATACGTCGTAAGAGCCTGCCTCATCCGCTGAGGCCTGTTACGTGTAAGCTGATAGTTCTATAGGTCACTGCTACTTGAACTTTCTTCACCGAAAGCTCCCTCATCAATCAAAGTCCTCTACAGTTGAGGCTGTCTACCATCAGAACTGGATGGCTGATCACTGGATTCGCCGGAACTAACTTATGGTCGTGCTTTAGAATCAATTCTAACCTCTACCTCAACCTGATCAACTATTTGTTGTTTCTGCTACTCTTTGACACAAAATGACATATCTGCTTCATTAAAGGTCACATCTCTTTTGATAATATATTTATTTCTGCCATCTTCCAAGCACCAAAGTTTATATCTTTTAACACCCTGAGGATAGCCAATAAACATACATTTCAGTGCCCTCTTATTTAGCTTCCCTTCTTTAACATGTGCATAAGCTGAACATCCAAACACTCTGAGATGATCCAAACTTAGAGCTTTTCCTCTCCATATCTCCTGAGGAGTCTTTAGGCCTAAAGTGGGAGACGAACTCTTATTAAGAAGATAACAGGCTGTTTGGGCAGCTTCCCCCCAAAACTTCAAGGGTAATGAAGCATTTGTCAAGAGACATCTTGTATGCTCCATAATTGTTCTGTTAAACCTCTCAGCTAATCCATTCTCTGTGGAATGTACGTAACAATGAAATATCTCATACTTCCCTGAGATTGGCAAAACTTATCAAATTTGTGATTCACAAATTCTAAACCATTGTTTGTCCTTAGATACTTTACCTTCCTGCCTGTTTGGTTCTCGACCTACATTTTCCTTTCAAGAAATTTTCCAAAAGCTTCATCATTCTGTTTCAATGGATACATCCACACATTCCTTGACAAATTATCGATGATCGATTTGAAGTATCTCAAACCTCCCATAGAACGTACCTTTGTAGGACCCCATAAATCTGAATGAACATAATCCAAATTTTCTTTGGTAGAATGCTTCCCTTTTTCTAAACTTCACTCTGGTAGACTTTCCCATTATGCAATGTTCACAAAATGGGAGTTCAATGTCTTTAACTCCTCCAATCAAACCTTGTTGTGAAAGAGCTTGAAGACCTCTTTCACTCATATGAGCTAGTCTATTATGCCATAACATAGACTTATCTGTTTCTTTTCCAGATGCAACAACAACATTATCTTAAATTGCAATACCCTCCAACACATAAAGGCTATTCCTCAAGGTTCCCTTCAGCTTAACCAAAGAACCCTTGATAACCTTCAGAACCCCATTCTCATATTTATAGGAATAACTTGCTCTATTTCATTCGCCGACAAAAATTAGATTTTGTTTGAGTTTTGGAACATACCTAATATTAGTAAGAATTCTGATCATTCCATCATGTATTGCAATTCGAACTGATCGAATTCCTTTTATATCACAAGCACCATTATCACCAAGCAAAACTAACCTCCCATCATTTTCCTGAAAGTCAATCAAGAAATTTCAATTAGAAGTCATGTGAAACGTGCACCCTGAATCCATTATCCAAGCATCCTGAATATCCCTGCTGGACACCATCAAGACCTCTGCTGAATCATACCCGTCAGTAACATTTACTGCACTAGATTCCCCTACATGTTTGCTACTTGATGCTTTCTTGTTGTTATTCATAGGGTAATTTTTCTTAAAGTATCATTCTTTATGACATAGGAAACACTTTCTGACTTTCCCATCTGATTTTGACCTAGATCTCGACTATTTTCATTTTTCATTCTTTTTCTCACTTCTGCCTCTTGGCATGAGTAACTCTCCATCCTTGCGTTCCTTTTTATTCTCGTGATTTCTCGTTCTCAAGGTATCTAACACTATTTCCATGGACAATGAATCCCGTCCATATTTAATAGCTGCCTTAACTTCTCAATACGATTCAAGAAATGAATTCAGAAGAATAACCACTTGATTTTCATCCGACATCTTCTCACTAATGTTATTGAGATCAACTAATCTTGTGGAATTCATCCAAGTTCTCTTCTAAGCCCTTTACTAGAGTCCATTTTATATCCAAAAAATTCTCTTTTAGATATAATTTATTTGGCAAGGACTTAGTCAAATAAAGACTTTCTAATTTCTTCCATAACTCCGCTGTAGTAGTGGCATCATTTACTAGCCTAAGCGCTCCATCTGAAAGATACAAAATTATCGTCGAATAGGCCATCTCACTCATATCCCTTTTCTCAACTTCTGTAATTGTTGGCGGAAGGTCATTTTCGTCTAAGATTTTGGCTACCTTTTGTTGTACCAAAATAGCTCTAATATTTTTCCTCCATAACCCGAAATCACCATTCCCATCAAATTTAACAACGAAGCCATCTATCAAATTAATCCCAACAAAAAATTATCTTGAACAAAGAATATGTCAGCACACTACCACACATCTTCTTTAGATCAAATGGAGCTCTGATACCACTTGTGAGAGTTTTGAACCTAACTTAGATGGCCAAACAGAATGCACAAACAGTTAGCAGAATAAATCGAAAGCAAAAAGAACGAACACCAAGATATATAGTGGTTCGACCAATTTGGTCTACATGCACTTTGAGAACTAGCTTGACACATAAATATCTTGTTATGAGGGAGATTTATAGAAAATAATAAGGTATTTAAGTGGGTCTTATTGGATTTTTTGGTGAAATTAAAGGCCCAGTGGCATTCTGGTATTTATGGGCAATGACAATTTTGTAAATAAACCCATCTTCTTTTTTAGGGCTAAAGAAAATCGTGAGAAACATAAAAGAAAAAAGACAAGGGCAATCGATTTTAGAGACACACATGGAGAACACCGAGAGCGAGAGAGAGTCGGGTTGGTGGCAGACACACGTCTGGCGAGTTTGAGAGGCGAGTCGACAATAGAAGATCTCATCCGGCAGTAGGCAGAAGCGGTGGTTCCGGCCGTAGAGGCTGCGTCCGGTGAGGCAGTGGTTTCGACCGTGGGTCTGTCGACGTGGAGTTTCCATTCTCATCCAGCAGCGACAGCTATGTTTTGACGGTGAGGCTACGTGTGAGTTCGCCGGTCAGAGTGGGTAGTGCACTTGACTTGGGCTATTTTTCAGCAGGTCGTTCTCAGTTTCAGAGGCGACGTCGTGTGTGGATCTCTATATTAGTGGGTATCAAATTACAGATTGGTAATTAATGTTGATTATCTGTAATTGTAAATTCCTCATTGCTCGTAATAAAATTGATTCAAACTAGTTCTCAAAGTGGATGTAGACCAAATTAGTCGAACCACTATATATCTTGGTGTTCGTTCTTATTGTTTTCGATTTATTCTGTTGATTGTTTGTGCATTCTGTTTGGTCATCTAAGTTAGGTTCAAAACTCTCACAACTATTTGGTTTTTAGGTTTTATATTTTGAAAATTAAGTTTTATAGACACTTGATTTTTGTGTTTTGTTGTTTGCATTTTAGGATTGTTATAAAAATACAATGCAAGGTGTGATCGTTTTGTTTTTTACTTTTTGTTTTTCAAAATTGTGCGTATTTATTTTTCTACCATTGTTCTGTCATGTTTTTGTCTTCCTTAAGTGGATACACGAGTTCTTAGAGAAATTCTAAAAAAAAAAAAAAAAAAAAAAAATCAAATGGTTACCAAACAGATCTTTTATTATCTGCCTATTTAGTGCTCACAAAACCAAATTAACTAGTTTATTCATTTGTTAAAATGAAAATATATATTTTGTAAAAGATGAAGAATTAAATAGATTAGATGTGAAAGTTGAATGGTCAAAATAAACATTTATAAATTTGATGACTACAAATTAAAACTAACTTTCAAGTTTGTAGATAAAAGAATATGTGATTTGAGTATTTTTTAAAATTGAATTTGAGTACAATGTGTGTGACAAAATTACGGATGCACTAATGATTTCAGGTGAGCTAGTCATCGACATCGAAAATATATATGAGTGGAAATTCAAGTTTTTGGAACAACGTTGTTTTGGTGCAACTCCCGCAATAAACAACAACATGCTACATTTGAAGTTTTTTGGTGAGAGACAAAATCATGGCTTTTAGATCATTGCACATATTCAAATTGAATTTGGAGAGTTAAAAGTCTACGGCTTTTACTTGTTCAATGACTCTCTAAATAAATTTGATTTCGTTCCCCCATGAGAGTCTGACACTTCTTTAGGATCATTTTAGAAGGCTGAAAAATAAGAATTTCTCGAAATAAGATATCTTCAAATAAGTTATCTAAAAATAAAAGATAACTTTTATCTATTCTTTTTCTCTTTTTTTTTTTCCTTTTTGTTACACTTTTTGTTGTGTGGTTCTTATTATAACTCCGAAGAAGAAAAAAATAGACCAAGATGGTTAGGTTGTAAATTTGTTATGGAAAAGTTAAATATAAAAATGTCAAACATTGTTGTAGATCTAAATTTAGAAAATTTCAAATCAGACATGTCTAGTATTGATGTAGACCTAAATAAAAAAAAAAAGTCTTAATTTTATAGAAACGAAGATAGAAATATATATAAATCTTGTTGTCGATTGATATTTGTATACATTTTGTCTAACAAAGAAGCATTTCAAGGTACCTTTTAAATATGTTGTGTTTATCTGTAGTATAATGTTTATAATATTAGTGATATTATGTTATATTTATCTGTACCTTTTATCATTGATAGCCACTATTAAAAGCTATCGTTGATAGCCACTAATAGAAGTTATCAATGATAGTCACTAATAGAAGCTATCAATGATAGAAGTTATAAGCGATATCTGTATATCAGTTATATAACTTAGGTATATATCTATTAAATGAATGATATTAATGATATTGGTGATATGACTTAGGTAGATATCAGTGATAGTCAGTTATAGACCTCTCATTAATAGACTTCTATCACTTATAGCTTTAAATGTTAATTTTTTAAAGTTGATAGTTGATAGTTTCCTTTAAATGTTGATAACTACTTATAAAAATCTATCATTGATAGCTATTGATACCCTTAAGTGTTAATATTTCGAGTTTGATTCCGATTGATGAAAGTGTATCAACAATAGCCACTGATAATTGATAGTAAATTGAAAGTTAATATTTCAAGTGTTACTATTGTAAGGTTGTCTTAATATTTTACAAATTGAAAGTTAGCATTAATAGAAGCTATCAGTGATAGCAATTGATAATAGCTATCAATGGCTATCGGTGATAACTTTCAATTTGAGAAAATCAAAAGAAGAAACACGAAATGGTGGGCTGCGAGTGGGCTTTTTAGTTATTTACCAATATGTCTATTACTGATAGTTGCTATCAATGATATCTGACGCTAATTTTTTGCCATATCTTTAATATTTTTATCCTTGTGCTACATCTTTTATTATTTTGTATATCATTGTTATTTGTGCAACCAACCCTAACAGCAATATAAACATATATGAGAAATTATAAATGATGCATTTAAAAGCATTCTAAAGCTATAAAAAGTTTGTAAAAAATTGAAAAAATTAAACATTTGAAGGCTTATTGCTTTCATTAAATAAATGTTATAATAGACAAATGACAACCATATATTTTGGCAATAAAAATAATTTTATAACATTTTAAAAATGTTATCTTCCATTTTACAAAGATCAAATATGCTATTTAGAGAATGTCTTTATAGCTAAAATGTTCTTAAAAGTCGAGCATTTCATAGCTTTTCTAAGTGCTATCAAAGAAAAATTTTAATAGCATATAAATAAATGCTAGAAAAAAGTTAGATTTTTTGTAGCATTTTAAAAACGCTATAAAAGGCTCTATATTTTTTATAATATGTCTTGTCTGAACTTTGTATAAAATGCTAAAGACCTATAATAGTGTTTTTCCAAAGCTATCATATGTGTCTTTTTTTTTTTTATAGTAGATAAAGCAAGTTGTTTCACAAGTTTACAATTTAAACAGTCGAAGTGAGTTATGAAACATTATTTGATTTGCCAATAGAAACTAACTTAGGAAGATTTTCTAAGAACCCATGATCAAGACAGGGGTGCTATTATATATAATAGAGTCAGGTGAACATGCATAGAGATAGATTGAGAAATAAAAAGCTGAAGATAAGTAAGCTCAAACAATCGTCCTACCTTGTGCCCCGTACCAACTATCAGGGGTGTTCGTGGGTTGGGTTGGATTGGGTTGCAACACTATTTACACCCATCCCAATCGTTCATATTATAAATCTCTTCAACTCAAACAACCCTTATTAAATAATGAACACAACTCTAAAAATTTTGGGTCTCGTCCATTCGGGTTACTTGGGTCATTATTTAAAATTTTGTTTTAAAAAGAAGTAACATGTTAATATGTAAAAAAATGGTTAATATCTTGACTTATTGAAATAAAACAAACTAATTTTAATTATATAGTGAAAATTTTATTTCCATAGTATTAAAAAGAACTATTTAAAATTGTTGGTGGGTAATAAATAATCTAAAAATAAATCATGAAATGAAGTGAAATTAAAATAAATATATGTCTATATAATTGTATTGAAAGTACAAAAAAACATGAACCAACTCATGAACCAATCCAACCCATAAAGTTTTATTAATATTAATACTTTTTAATATTAATAATGAGTTCAGGTTGGCTCGAGTTATTTTTTGTGAGCCTATGAACCAACCCAACCCATAATGTTTACATTTATTTGAATCCAATCCAACCCATATGAATTAATAATCCAACCTAAACCATATGGGTTGAGTGGGGTTGATCAATTTTTTCGGGTCATCAAAGTTTTTTTAACACACCTACCAACTATTTGTCCCGTTTGCGGATTCTGAGCCTAACAATCATTAGGAGAAAAACAAATAGTTAAACCGAGATCACATAATCGACTGATAGAGGCAAGATTAAAATTGAGATTGGGAACATGATAGATATTGAGAAGATATAAGGTTTGGCTAATAATATTACTGATATGGGAAACAGACATGCAATTTTCATCAGTAAAATAAATGGAGGGCAGAGATATATAGAGCAAAAGTGGTGGAAGGATATAAGTGAGATATCTAAGGTCATGTGATTACAATAAGCATAATCAAGAAGTCAAGAACTGTCTAATTTAGTTGCGAAGGTAAAAGAATTTGAGAAAATTACCTTTACGAATAAGTCTATAACGTTATCAATAGGAAACCTAAGAGGAGAAGGTATTTTAGAGAAGGAGGCAGCAACAATAATAGATGATGAAATATAGTTAGATAAGTTCTTTGGTTTCGTGTATCTATCCAAGAGTCGAGGTGAACGAGTAGGACAACTATCCAAAATATGACCATATTTATGACAATACCTACACTCAGTTGTAGGATAATTAATAAATTTATGACCATGAAATGCACCATTTTTGCATGGAAGTGACTCATAATGTATCTATCCAAGGGTCGGCGTGCTAGATCTGGGCGTCGGACATGAACTGATGAGAGCTGGTCGGCATGAATGAACTGGTCTGATTTGGACAAACTCAGAGGTGGAGCATGTGGTAGTTGCGACGGCTGGTCGAATCAAAGGCAAAGATCGGACAGGGGCTAGAGTTGAAAACTTTCGGACTAATATCATGTTAATTTCTATATATTATTTAGTGTAATTGTCTATTTTACAAAGATGATTCAAGAGGTACATATACACGAAAGGAATCACAAAGAAGGAAAGTATAAATAAGCCTAAGTATAGGGATCCTTGTTTGCTAATTTTCAGCATAACAATGTATGGTAACAAATTTGAACAATATCTTACCTTAACAATACTCATTTTTGTACATCTTTGATCAGTTATAATCTTGAGTTCTTTTTATTCTATTTGAGTTTAATATGCGAGGTAGAGATTTGATCATTTGACTTTTTTGTCAATATTTTGATTTTTTATTATTTTTTGAAAACTATTATGGAGTGGGTATAAGAAATTTATTCTTTCGAGTACAATAATTGTAGGGATGAAAGATTGGATATTCGATCTCAAAGGAGGGAGTACATACCAATTATTGCTAAGCTAAACTCATTTCAACCAAGTGTATGACCTTTTTTTCTTTCTCCTAAAACTTTCATTTTCAGTCTTCTTCAAAGAGTTACAATATATATCAGTCGCATATATCCAGCCAAACTTAACTATTATGAAATTCCTTCCATTTCCATTGTGATAATTGACTCCAATTAAGGAGAAGATATATGGAAAATGCAATGACCTAGTTTGTATTTTCTTTTATTGCATCCTTAAAAACCAAATAACACAGCTTTACTTACCTATTCCATTAAAAAGCACAGAGATGATTGTTTATCCAAATTAAGGAGAAAATATGTGAAATAAAATATATCTGGATCCAACCTAAAAAACATTCATAAAATTAAACAGTTTGCATTGACGAGATATTTGACCTTAAATATATAATAACCCTCCTAAACAAATTATCATTAGAGCTTGTTTAACACAAAGTTATTTGGCCTATATATAATAAAGTAAAACCAAAATTTTCGAAATCTTTGACAAAAGAACTCCAAGAAAAATGAAGCTTTTAACCAAGTTGTGTTTTATCTTGTTATTGTTTGGTTTGGAATCAAACATTTTTATTAACACATGTTTTGCAGGCTCCAAGAAACAAGGAGTAGGTTCCAAATGGCTAGTAACAATTTACAATTACCAAACAAATGCAACTCTATTGGCTCATTGCAAATCAAATGATGATGATTTGGGTGAACATGTGATCAACATTAAAGGTCAATACTCTTGGAGTTTCAAAGAAAACTTTTGGCAAACAACATTGTATTGGTGCAATTTTAGTAGTTTGAATGGACATACTTCATTTGAGGTTTTTTGGCCAGAGAGAGGGGAATGGCTTGAATACAGATGTAACTATGAAAGTTGCAAGTGGGTAGCTACCAATGATGGATTTTTCTTGACAAATATTCCTGACAGGAAGTTTGAATTTTTGTACCCTTGGGACAAAAAATGATGTAAAATCTCTCTCCACTCTCCCCTATTTTTCTACCCAAAATGACCACATATTTGATTTCTTCAATGTTTTGATTGTTTACACATGTAATAATAACTCAATAGAGAGTTGATGGGTTTCGTTTAGACTAAAGATGTTGTATTGCTAGTCTAATAAAAGTGGGAGGATTGGTTAGGTTATTGAAATCTCTCTCTTTAAATACACGTAATTTTGCCATTTAACCGTTAGATGTAGATTCAATTGGGAGAGGGTCTTATCTCCACATCGACTCTTATATATTTTTTATACTATAATATGGTAGTAGTGAAATTTTTCTTGTTGATCACTACTTAACTTCTCTTTCGCTTCCGTAGGTAATATCTTACGTCATGAATCTAATAGCTTGAGTAGCGTACGTTTAACAACAATATTATTTGAAGAAACTTTACGTTTAGCTCAAAAAAATATTATCTTACAAATATCTAATTATCAAGCAGGCTATATATAACATTAGCTTTGGGTCTTATTAGATACTTTCTTTTATTTTTTTAATCATAACTTATTTGAAACGGTTTTTTTCTTTTCTTTTCTTTTTTTTTTTTTTTTTGTAGTTTTTAGGACTCGGGTATTATTCACTCAATGGAAACACTTGTTGGATGTTCTAATAGTTATAGGCCAAATATGGTTTATTGTAAAAATTTACTCACCAACAAATAGCTTTAAAAACTTGTAGTCTTTATTAAAAATAATAATTATAAAATATAGTTATTTTCTAACATTTACTAAACAAATCATTATTTATTGTTATTTAATTATCATAATCTATTAAGAGTTAGAAAATGTAACCATTTTTATTTTCATATCATCATTTTTTATAGATAAATTATTCTCTATGATACAGTATCAATCAAATTTTTGTCCGTTACTTTTTGAATATTAGCAACTATTTTAAGAGAATGAAAAAACAACATTTTATGAAAAAGTTAAGAATTAAATATTATGTAAAATTCTCCTTTATAGCCCCGTAAAGTCTTGTAACTTTAATTCAAAGTAACAAAAAGATGTTTAGTATTTATTTAGGGACAGTTGCAAATATAGACATTAGACCCAAAGTATTAAGAGATATAAGATAATGTAAAAAAATTGCAAATATAACCAAATTTAAATAGTTTATCAGTGATAGACCATATTATTGATAGAAATCTATCAATAATAGACCATATCACTAGTAAGAGTCTATCAACCATAGATGTCTATCGCTGATAGACTTGGGAGTCTATCAATGATAGAAGTCTATCGTTGATAGACTTGTTTATATTTACAATTTTTTTTAAATGATGTTATACATATAGTTATTATTCCTACAAATGCTACCAATTACAATAATCCCTTTTATTTAAAGATCATTTTTCACAACTAAATATTATTTGAAGTTTGATTTAATCTTCATAAAAATTTATGAAAAAATTTACCACAGTATATTTTCAAAAATTAAAATTATATTTAATTTTTAAAAAGCAATACAATACATTTAAAGTTTTTACTAATCATTTCCTTTTGGAATATAGTAGTCCCAAATTTCTTAATTGTTTTGAAACTTTTATTCTAATTTTTAAATAAAAATTCAATATCCATAATTAATTTATGCAAATGTTTATAATTTAGGTCTCAAAACTTTTTTTTTATATATAAATCTACTTTATTTACTTTCAAAGTTTTCTCATTATAAAAAATATTATTTTAATTAAGAACATAATCACACAACTTAATTTTTTTTCTTTTACATTTTATATATGCAATTCACACCTAGTGAAAGAAAGCACTTATTCGATGTATAACCACCACCCTTCAAATAGTGATATCCAAGTGGTTTTAATAACATTAATTGGTGCTCATCAAACACACTTGAAGAGTTGTTGCGCCAATACCAATTATACCTATTTGACATAAAACTTTGATTTTGAAATATATAAATCTATTTTATGAATTAAAAATAGAAAAATCACATCTATTGTCTTTCGAATGGACACCTACACTCCAAAAGGCTCATGACAAATGATAACATAGAAATTTACTAAAAATAGAAGGACAAATCAATATATAAGAATTATACAACATAGATATATAAGAATTATCTCCTTCTAGCCTATTTTATATACTGAATAGATTAAGAAATAACTAAATATGAATTTTAACAAACCAATGCATATATATTGTTGTCGTGTAACGACACGGGAATGCCAATATCCAACTATACCAATGCTTCATCTTTCTACAAAAAATTAATCTATAATCCAATAAAAATGTGCATCTAAAAAAACAAAACAAGAACCAATTTCTTACTCCAACACTTTCTAAAACATTAACAAAGTTGTAGATCCATCGTCTCTCAACACCTACAAAACGTAAGTTGCAAAATTCGTCCAATTAACCAAAATAAAATGAAATTCCACTACCATTAACATTTTCTCCAAAATGTAATACAAACAAAAATAAAAAAGTGAAAATGAGAATCCGAATTTGTCGTTTTGAAATCTAACCTTAATCTCTTATTTTGGAGTTGTCGCTCGTTCATATAAATGGTGGCATAGATTTTAAAATCTTGTACACTCCATACTACAAAATCTACATTACTTGACACTTGTAGTTTTAAATTACTTGACATTTCTATGGAAAACACGTCAAGTAATATGATTTTGGACAAAAAAAATATCAAGTAAAAGGATTAAAAAAGCGAAGATTGACGGAATATTTTAGATATTTTCACGCAAAACTTTACTTGACACGATTTTCGTGTCAAGTAATATAAGGTCTTACTTGACACTTTTCATGTGTCAAGTATAAGCTCTGACTTGACATTTTTTTCATGTCAAGAAAAAATATATATAAAAAAAAATTGCCTAATAATGTATTTTTTTCTTACTTTAATGAAAAGCCCTAAATTTATCATTTCATTTTCTCTAGCCACCGCATTTCTCTCCTACCCTAAACCCTGGTCGTGCAAAAGGTTGTCCGTCGTCCAAGCTTGACCGTGCGAATCTGATGTCGTCCGTCTGTGGTTGTCCACCGTCTGTCCGTGGTCGTCCATCCGTGGTGTCGTCCGTCCGTGGTTCCGCTGGGGCTCTTGTTATCCAGAGGGTCTTCCGCTGCCATTGAGATCTATCGATCATGTCGTCGTCCGTGGTCATCATCCATCAATGGTGTTGTCCGTCCATGGTCGTCGGTCTGTGGTGTCGCTGGGGTTCTTGTTATTCGGTGGGTCGTTCGCTGCCGTTTAAGGTTCTTCATCATCCGCTGTCGCTTAGATCTACCATTACCACTTATTGTGTTGTCTCCGTTGGGATCGTTCGCAGCCATGAATAAGTATTTTTTTTAATATTTTTTAAATTAAAAAACTGAGTTTAGAACTTTAGTTTACATTTTTGTTATGTGTATGCTTTTTTAGTTGAAATGTGTATATATTTGTTATGTGTATGTTTTTTTTGTTTTTTTTTTTTTTTTTTAGTTTGAGGATGCAGTTTGGACTTTTGAGTTTGGTTGGAGTGTTGTGATTAGATTAGATTGGTTGTTTATTATTATTATTGCTGACATTTTGCTCACCTGCTTGGTTTTATGGGTTTTTGTGATTCTATTGAAATATAATGTTTGATTATTTGGACCAAATTTTGGTGGGTTGTTTATGTTTTAGATGTTAATTTTGCTGAGTTGCTTCATTTTATGGATTTTTATTTCTGATTAATAAATTTTCAAGTGTTTAGTTAACAAAAGAGGATTTTATATTAAATCGTGTTTTATTTTATATAATTTGTTAGGTTAAAAAAAAACAATGTCTTCAATCACCTTCCACGATTAAAGATTCTTAAGTTATCTATAAATATCAATTTCATACAAATTTTATAAGTTGTATGAGTTATCTAATTTGAATTATTGTAATATTTTTTTGTAGTTCCAATATTAGCTTATTATAAGTATGGATAAATCATGGATGACAAAAAGTAGATTATCTAAAGAGTTTGAGTTAGGTGTGGAAAACTTCATCAAATTTGGATTTTTCAATACAAACAATACTACTATACGTTGTCCTTGTTTAAAATGTGGAAATTGTCAAAGACATAATAGCAATGATATTAGAGATCATTTATATTTTAATGGAATTGATGAAAGTTATAAGATTTGGTTTTGGCATGGTGAGGAACTTCCTAATTCATCCTCCCATGGAAAATCCTCTGAGTATAGGTATGAAGAGAATGATGTTGGAAATATAAAAGAAATGGTTGAAATTGCTCATGAGCAATATTCAAAAGATCCCAATAGATTTGAAAAGTTGCTTAATAAAACTGAGAAGCCATTGTATGGAGGGTGCAAAAAGTTCACCAAGTTGTCTACATTAGTGAAGTTGTATAACTTAAAAGTTAGACATGGATGGAGTGACATTAGATTCTCAGAACTACTAAAAGAATTAAAGGGTATCTTACTTCTACTAATGACCTATCTACATCAATGTATGAAGCAAAGAAAACATTAGGTACATTAGGAATGGAATATGAAAAGATTCATACATGCCCTAATGATTGTTGCTTCTATCGAAAAGAATATGTCAATGCAATTGGGTATCCTGAATGTAGTGAGTCAAGGTGGAAATATGGTAAAGATACAAATAAGAAGAAGAAAATCCTTGCCAAAATAATGTGGTATTTTCCTTCTATATCACGTTTTCAATGGATGTTTAGAAGTATTGAATGTGCTAAAAACCTGACTTGGCATGCTAATGAGAGAGAAATGGATGATAAATTACGCCATCCTGCAGATTCCCTAGCTTGGAAGTTAGTTGACACCATGTGGCCGGACTTTAATTCTGAACCTAGGAATCTTCGTTTAGCATTGTCAGCATATGGAATAAATCCACATAGTTATATGAGCTCTAAGTATAGTTGTTGGCCAGTTGTGATGCTCATTTATAATCTTCCTCCATGGTTGTGTATGAAAAGAAAGTTTATGATGTTATCAATATTGATTTCAGGTCCAAAACAACCAGGGTATGACATTGGGATAACTTAGAACCATTGATTGATGATTTAAAACTTTTGTAGGAAAGTGGTGTGCAATGTTATGATCCTTATCAAGAGAAACTATTCGACTTAAAGAACAGTTCTATTGTGGACGATCAATGATTTTCCAGCATATGGAAACCTTAGTGGATGTAGTGTAAAAGGTTATAAGGCATGTCCAATTTGTGGAGATAACACAGCTTCATTAAGCCTGAAACATAGGGAAAAAATGGCATACCTTGGCCATCGAAAATGTCTAGCACAAAATCATTCTTTTCGACGTCAAAGAAATCATTTGATGGTCAGAGAGAACTTGGAAGTATTCCAGAATCTTTATCTGGGGAGGTTGTATCTGAAAAAACTAAAGATCTTGATTTTCAAAGAAGAAGAAAAAAAAAAGAACAAAAGAAATATCACAAAAGGAAGTACCAAAGGTTGTTGGAATAGGATGTCTGCTTTTTTCCAACTCCCTTATTGGAAACATCTCCATGTTAGACATTGCTTAGATGTGATGCATATCGAGAAAAATGTTTGCATAAATATCATAGGTACACTTCTTGATATTCCAGGAAAAACAAAAGACAGATTGAATGCTAGGCGTGATTTAGTTGATTTAAAAATTCGACCAGAGCTTACACCTACTAATGGGGATAAAAAAGTATTCCTTCCCTCTGCTTGTTATACTCTTACTAGAGAAGAAAAACGTTGTATTTTGAAGACGATATCAGAAATGAAGGTTCCTGAAGGTTACTCCTCAAATGTTAGAAATCTTGTGTCAGTAGAAGATTTAAAACTCAATGGTCTAAAATCTCATGATTGTCATGTGCTCTTACAACAATTGCTCCCCATTACCATTAGATCTGTGCTACCAAAACATATACGATAACTCATCTGTGCATTTTTGTCAATTCTATATGTAACAAAACCCTAGATGTTATATAATTAGAGAAGCTGCAAGAAGACATTGTGATTACATTATATTTATTAGAGAAGTATTTTCCACCCTCATTCTTCACAATAATGGTGCATCTCACAATACACATTGTTAGAGAAGTCAAACTTTGTGGGCCTATATATTTACGATGGATGTATCTCTTTGAAAGGTTCATGAAAGTGATTAAAAACTCTGTGAGGAATAGGCATCGTCCAGAAGGTTGTATTGCTGAAAGTTATATATTAGAAGAAGCTGTTGAATTTGGTTCGGATTTTTTTATGTGGAGTAGATCCTATTGGACTTGGATGTAACAAGTTAAGAGACAATTCAGGCAATTCCGAAATTGGTAGACCATTGTCAAGTGGAGTTCCTTACATACTTGAATGAGATCTCTTATACCAAGCTCATCGATATATCTTGGAGAATACAATTGATGTGCAACCATATATGGAGTAAGTTATTGTGACTTGGATCCATTTATTTCATTAAATACATGAATTTGAAAATGATTATATTTGAACATTTTTCTTTTTCTTCATAAGAAAACATATGATGACATTAAAATAACAAACTCTCAAGTAGATCAAAAAATCAGAAACGAATTCAAGATGAACATAATCGAAGTTTCATATCTTGGTTACGAGAAAAGGTAAAACATTAAATATACTATTTAACATAACATTTTTTCACATTTTAATTATGTAACCTTTTGGTTCCCAGGTTGAAAATGAACATGAAATGAGAGATGTGGAGATATCACATAATTTGAGGTGGATTGCCCATGGTCCCCATCTAATTGTGACTACATACAATAGCTATATTATTAATGGATGTCACTATCACACAAAGTCATATGACGAAAATAAAAGTGTACAAAATAGTGGGGTTAGTTTAATTGTAAAAACAATGCAAGTATCTAGCTCAAAAGATAAAATTCCTATAATTGGAAATATGTCCTTTTATGGGGTGATATAATAGATTTGGGAACTAAATTATAACACGTTTAAGGTTACAAATTTAAATGTGATTGGGTTGAGAACAGTGGTGGCATAAAAACTTATGAGCTTGGTTTTGTGTTAGTTGACTTAAATAGAATAGGCCACAAGAATGATTCTTTCATATTTGCATCCCAAGCAAGACAAGTATTTTATGTTGAGGATCCAAGTGATGGCCGGTGGTCTATTGTTCTTACTCCACCACAAAGAGATTTTGAGGATCAATACAATGATGATGAACTTGGAGATATTGCTCTACATTGTCAAGGAATTCCTAAAGCCATGTTAGATATTGAATCTAGAATTGATTTGGATGAGAACACTTGAACATATGTACGAGTTGATTGTGAAGGTACATGGATTCCTAAAGAGTAAATGTATGGATGGGTTTTCACTTACTAATTAATTTTTATAATTTTGTTGTATCTGACACCTAACTAAACTCTATTCTATTTTCCAGTATAATTCTTACACCATGGAGATGGCAAATGATGAGGACTTGCAACTTGGTTTTGGATAATGTCAATGAAAATATGGAACTGAAGCAAGATGAAATACCAAAAAAAAAGAAAAAAGAAAAGGCGAACGCGAGGACCGACTATTATGCATGAGGTAACAAAAATTAGGAGTGTAGGGGAGAAAAGGTTGGTTGAATATAATGATGATGGAGTATCGATTGGAGACAATGGATATAAGTTAAAATCTTTCATTGGACCTATTGTGCATCATCATATCCCGATTACATATATATCTTGGAAGTGTATACTGACTAACTTAAAGGAAAAACTGTTAAATATTGTTGAGGTATGTATATTTTCCTTTGTGGATATATTATATTAATATTATACTTGAAAAGGAATAATCAACTTTTTTAAATGTTTAGGGTGCTTTCATAATTGATGGTAGAAGTAAAAAGGCTATTCTCAAAACTGAGGCAGTTGCATTTCTTGAATTCAAGTCTTGCTTAATGACACAATATATTATCCTTTTTAAGGATGAACCTTAACTTTTGTTACACCCACCTTTGATGTACTCCCACATAAATGAAACACATCATTGGCAAGAGTTTGTCAAATCGAGATAATCTCTGGAGTTCGAGGTATTAAACTTTTCATTAAGAACATCAATATTTGTCACTTTCTTGTCATTTTTATTTTGAACTATTAAATTTATATAGAAAGTGAGAAATCAACAACAAGCACGAAGAAACAAGAACAAGTATAATCATCGAATGTTCATAAGAGGTTATGCGAATCTTGCTGAGGAAATGGTAAGAATATTCTTAAGTTTAACTATTTTACAAATATTCTTATATCTAACAATATGTTTATTATGCAGAAAAAATCACCTTCGTCCAGCAAATGTGATTTTGGACAAGCTAATATGTGGAAAAAAGCTCGGACAAACAAAAAAGGAGAGTATGACAATGGGGATGTCCAACAAGTCGCCAACCGAATAGTAAGATTACCAATGTTACGTTTGCATGAAATCATTATAATATTTTATATGTGTTATTGAATATATATAATTTCTATTTAGGATGAGATCATAAATAATGAAGATCCACTTTCTAAAAAAATGATTCATCGAATGATATTTTGACTCAAGCCTTGGGTACTCCGGAATATGGTGGACGCATACATGGGGTGGGTGGTTTCATTACACATATTGTTTACTTCCATACAACGAAAAGAGAGGATACACACAAAAAAATATTGATCAAACTGAAACACTTCGTAAGCGCATTAAGAAGTTGGAAGATCAAATTCAAAACACGCCAAGATCTTAGCATGGTAGTTGCTCCAAGAATAAAATCCAAAAGATTGAGGAAGGGAAGAAGGTGAATGAAATGCATTAAGTTTACAACTATTAGTTATAATAATTTTTAACTTGTTTAATTTGTATTGTTATATTTATATCATTAGGAGAAGGAAGTTGTTAGTACATCAACCGCATATGAGGAAGGGAAGAAGGTGAAGGAGATGGAAGCTATTACTGCACAATCGATCTTGAAGGTGAATTGTATTATGAGGTAAATTTACTATTATAAAATTATAACTTGGTGGTTTTAGGAGAAAGTTTTAGAGAATACAGGAAAAGATGAGGAAGTGATTGCTGTTAGTGTACCACCAATCTTGAAGGTGAATTGTACAAGTCCCATGTTCTTCTATCTTATTTAGGAATGAACATTTTACTCATGTTCTATCTTCATTGTACTAGAAAAAAGCTTCAAAGACGATGCCGAAAGAGAATGAAGTTACTAGTGCACCATCTAATTTATCAATATCCTTGAAGTCTCTTCTTAGGTATGCTGAAAAACTAATGGTTGATGGTACTAGTATTTTCTTCCAACTACCTGTTAAGCTCTTTGGTTTTGGCTGAAAGAGTTATATTCTGCGAGAAGATGTGATCGAGTTTTGTAGCATGCAAAAAGTGAAGACTTTATCAATTGTGGCTTATATCGTGTAGTAAATGTTATTTGTTTATGATATATTATCACTTTATTAATTAGTAATAAGTTAATATGCTTGATCTATTATTGTAGGTACCTACACTCGTTCATTGTTGATTCAAATAAAGGGTCGAAGTATATTTTTGTAGATCCATCTCTTACATCAGCGGGCCAAAATACTTGAGAAGTTAGAGCTCGGAAGGTTTGTAGTAGATTAATGGCTTCTGAACACGGTCAATTAGTTATTGCTCCTTATAATCCCAGGTAAGTATAATTAGTTATACTCATGTTCAGAACCTTATACTCATGTTCTATCTTTTCCTGTTTTGTTCCAATGTAGAATTGTGTTGAGATCATTGTATTTGAAGGCTCTTTGTACTCTGTTCAACCTTAATGTAATGAGCTACCATCATGTTCCATACTAATTAGTTGTGTATTTTTTTTAGTAATTATTGATCGTTAATTGTTATCAATGTGTATGATGATGTGGTGTACTATCTTGACTCATTGAGAACAAGTTCACGAGAAGATATCAAATATATAACAAATATGTAAGCTAACTTTGCTTGAGTGTTTTTTTTTTCTTTGTGTAAAGTTTATTTCGTTCTGAATATTATACTATACTATTTGAAGAATGTAGGACAACGACCAGTTTTCAGTCTAAAAAAAATTTGCAAAAAACTCGAAAAACCACATTCTGGAAAATAGTAAAGGTAAGTATAAAATCATTGAAAAAATTAATAGAATGATGTTTATTTAATGCATCTGTATGATATGTGTATTAATTATTGGCTTTGTATTGTAGTGTCCTTTACAAGTGGGAACTGTCGAATGTGGATATTATGTTATGAGATATATGCGAGAAATCGTGACTAAGAGAAGAATATTATCACATATGCGGTATGACTTTAAACTACTTATATATATTGTAGCATAATAGATAGTGTAAATAGTAAATAAACATGTATATTTCACTTTCTATGTTTTATAGATTGATACAAGGAGCTCGTACTCGCAACTTGAATTGGATGAAGTACACGTGAATGGGTTGAATATTTAGGTCGCTATATCTGATGAACTTCCTATAAATTTTGTGTATGTGGCTATATGGGAACGCCCAAAACTTTTTTTGTGTAAATATTTTGTTCAGCCATTATAAGTTATATACTTCAAAGAAATGTGTGGCAGAGGATAGAATTTTAGTCTTGTGATTTTTGGAAAACATAACACATATACACATATAGATTGGTCTTAGAATTTTGGAATTATCATATATTGGGGTGGGTTGATAGAGTATATACTGTTGTATGATTGGTCTTGTAAATTTTGGAATCGTTCATATAGATATGAGTAATAGAAGAATGAAATTGTTTATTTTAGTATTTTGAATTGTTACGTTGGAGATATTGGGCTGATATGTAGACCTGAAATATGTGCAACTATTTAGTTGATGAAATTGTCTTATTGGAACAAATGTAATGCAGGAAATAAGAATTGGAAATTAAATTCGAATGTTTAATTTGGAAAAAAAAACATACATGACATTGGAAATGTGTCACGAATTAGATTACTTGACCATTATTTCGTGTCAATATAAAAATATATTTGACAAATAAAAAATGTCGAGAGTAATCACAATAATAAGTGTCAAGAATTAATACACTTGACATGTCATCAGTGTCAAGTGTATTATATTTCTTAACACAGTTGTGTCAAGAATTATTTCTCTTGACGTTTTCATAATATCAAGTTATGACATTATACTTGACAGTCGAATACACGACGGTTTTATTAGCGTCAAGTATACCCTCTACTTGATATTGGAAAAACGTTAAGTAATCTAATTTTTGTAGTAGTGAGTCTCACTCCAATTAAATTTTGATATTTGATAATTTAGAAAATACTACTGATGAACAATGCCTCATAAGCATTGTCCATGGAGAAGTGTGTTTTTTTGGCACTCCACTCCCTAATTGATTGTATGTTCAGAAACTTCTGGTTTTACCATAAGCAAGAAAAGATTTCATTCCTTTAGAGATTTTTTTTTTTTTTTTCTTGAGTAACATTTAGGAGACCTTTCTACCTTAAAATAAATTATAAATGTCATTTAACCATTCATGCCAAAGCCATCGGTTAAAACATCAATAAGTTTCCTAATAAGTTTTCTTAGTTACCGGAAGCAAACGTAAAGTTATTAATATTCATCAATCGTTATTCATTTTTATCAAAATGCATTAGAAAATGGTATGTGGGGTTAGATCATTCCATTCAAAAATTTCATGTTGATTATATACACAAAATTCTAACGAAGCCAATCAAAAAATGAGGGCTTTGAATAGTTTATCTGTGGATTTGGTGTTTGTAATTTTTGCATTAAGTATTAATATTGACATATGTTTTGCAGCATCCAAATTCATACCTCCATTGACGCCAATGACAGTGACAATTATGAACCATCAATCAAATGATACTCTCTTCGTTCATTGCAAGTCCAAAGACGATGATTTAGGTCAACAACTTTAGTCATTTCTTGTTTTTTTCCTAATTTTTAGATGATATTGATAAATTTTATATAATTTTTGTTTGTATTTATTATTTAAATTTATATTTTCTTGGTTTAATTAAATCACGCATTTTGGTGCACTGAATTTTTTAGTTTGTTTTGTTTAGATATCTAGATTTTAAGATTTTTGTTTGATAAATATTTGGTTTTTAAGTTTTATATTTTGAAAGTTAAGTTTTATAGACACTTGATTTTTGTGTTTTGTGGTTTGCATTTTAGAATTGTTATAAAAACACAATGCAAGGTATGATCGTTTTGTTTTTACATTTTGTTTTTCAAAATTGTGCGTGTTTATTTTTCTACAATTGTTCTATCATGTTTTTATCTTCCATAGGTAGACACACGAGTTCTTAGAGAAATTCTAAAAAAAAAAAAAATGTTTTTAAAAGTTAATACTCTTTTGTTTCAAAAAAAGGAAACCAATGGATAACAATAGTGTTTTGTAGGCTAATCATTTCAATAAATAAATAAATACATCAGATGGTTATCAAACCCATCTTTTATTATCTACCTATTTACTGCTCACAAAATCAAATTAACTAGTTTATTCATTTGTTAAAATGAAAATAGACATATTTTTTTTATAGATAAGTAAAAATAGACATTTTAAAAGATGAAGAATTAAATAGATTAGACGTGAAAGTTGAATGGTCAAAATAAACATTTATAAATTTGATGACTACAAATTAAAACTAACTTTGAAGTTTATAGATTAAATAATATGTGATTTGAACATTTTTTTTAATTGAATTTGAGTACAATGTGTGTGACAAAATTACGGATGCACTACTGATTTCAGGTGAGCATGTCATCGACATCGGAAATATGTATGAGTGGAAATTCAAGGTGAACTTTTTTGGAACAACGTTGTTTTGGTGCAACTTCCACAATAAACAACAACATGCAACATTTGAAGTTTTTTGGCGAGAGACAAAATCATGGCTTTCAGATCATTGCACATATTCAAATTGCATTTGGAGAGTTAAAAGTCCAGGCTTTTACTTGTTCAATGGCTCTCTAAATAAATTTGATTTCATTCATCCATGGGAGTCCGACACTTCTTTGGGATCATTTTAGAAGGTTGGAAAATAAGAATGTCTCAAAATAAGATACCTTCAAATAAGTTATCTAAAAATAAAAGATAACTTCTTATTATTACTTCGAGAGAGAGGAAAAAAAAAAGACCAAAATGGTTAGGTTGTAAATTCGCTATGGAAAAGTTAAATATAAAAATGTCAAACATTGATGTAGATCTAAATTTAGAAAATGTCAAATCAAATATGTCTAATATTGATGTAGACCTAAATGTTTAAAAAAAATCTTAATTTTATAGAAACGAAGATAGAAATATAGATAAATCTTGTTGTCGATTGATATTTGTATACATTTTGTCTAATGAAGAAGCATTTCAAGGTACCTTTTAAATATGTTGTGTTTATCTTTAGTATAATGTTTATAATATTAGTGATACTTTGTCGATGGATTTTTATATTTCATCCATTTTTACGATATGATGAAAAAAATGTGAATTCAAAATATAAATTTTATGAATATATTAGAATGTGGATGGAAATATAATACCTAAATCATGGCGCAAAAATCTCATTAAACGACTTATTTCAATTAATTAATAAGTCAATTAATCAACCTTAATATTAGGATGGAGAACATCACGTTTTTGGTGTCATTCTAAGGCAAATCCAATATAATATCTGGTCGATACCAAATTTTGGCAAGAAAAAATGCACCTGACATCTATATGACAACATAGTAAATTTGTAATTTGAAGAGGAGAGAACCTATAAAATAAAGAAAATTGGCTCGGATCCCTATGTCAGCAAGAGGTTTATAGAATGGAAAATAAATCAGAAGTTTAAGATACCCCATGTGGAGCCATAATGATCTATTTATAAGGGATTTCATCCCCGGTTTATCTTGATCCTACTAGGATTAAGATATTAGATTTAACCTTTCTAGGATTAGGATATGATTTTTTCCTAATAACAAGCTAAGTTAAATCTTATCTTATCTTATTTTATCTTCATTTTTATTTTATTTTATCTTATCTTGATTTTTGACTTTATTCTGTCCAGACAAAATTCACCTATAACAATATCCATAAGACCGAGATATTCATATTTTGTCAATACCAACATTTTTATTTTTTATTTTGTTTGGTAACTCTATTGTTGATGAAAGATATATAACACATTTAGCTCATCCTTGAGAATGCTGAATTTAACACCAACAAATTGTTATATCATAAACTATTACATAAAATTAGAAAATACAAAATTTTCTTTATAAGGGAATCTGAGTCCAACAAATTTATATTGTCTCATTAAAATTCTTAAGTTCAAGAGTAATTATTTCCCAAAATTAAACACATTGTCTATTTTATAAAAGTGATATACCTCGTTCACAAGATCCAACGAATTCTACTTTGTAGAGTAAATTGAACTTCAACTAAGTTTTAAAATAGAAAGAAAGTTTTGTGAGAGAAAAATGTTGATCGAAAATTAAATTTCCAATTCGGAGAAGAAACATATTTATAGACTAATTCATGGTTATTTGAATAGGAATTTCTGACCCATCATATGCAATGAAATTTTCTTTAAAACAATGTTGTAATAATCTACAACAGCGCGCCTAGTTTATCTAACATATAATATATGTTAGCGATAAGGAGGTTTGTGGTTCAAATCCTCCAATCCTTATTGTATTAATAAACATCAAAATAATATAATCTTACCATACATATTTTTCGCGGATTTTGAAATAAAGTCAGTACTTCCTTACATCTCTTTTAAGTCCTAAGGCATCTAAATATTTTTTATTTTCAAATTAAATATATTTTTTAGTACAAAATACAAAAGATGAGGATTAGAATTTTAAGAAAATGCACCCAAGTCAATTATCGTTGAATTATACCAATCACATGCATCATATTATAATGTAGTATTATATATTTATGGGATTAATGAATATAATGCTAGATATTCTAAAGAAATGTTGTATTATTCACCAAAATTTCCTTACTTATATCCAAATAAATTTTAAGTTATTAATATTCATAAATTATTATCCATGTTTGACAAAATGCATTAAAAATGGTGTGTTTGGTTAGATCTTTCCGTATTTAAACTTCATAATGATTATATTATGCTTTATTTACTTACAAACTTCTCTCTTTAAAAGGTCTGGTACTATTTTTTTAAATTTAAGTTATATGAGATATATATTTTTTTAATTAAAAACATAATCACACACTTAACTCTTTTCTTTTCTTATTTATATATGCATTTCACATTTAGATGAAAGGAAACACTTGTTCAATGTGTAATCAATTATCCTTCAAAAAAATCACATCCCAATGGCATCAATAGTATCAATTGGTGTTCATCAAACACATATACTTAAAGAGTTACGTCCTACCAACATCAGTGATACTTATTTGATATAAAACTTTATTTTGAAATATACAAATTTATTTTTGTGAAATAAAAATTACTTAATAATGCATGACCAAAAGTTTGAAATCCTTTAACAAACTAACTAAAATTAATTATCTCATCAAACTAATGCAATTTTGTCTCCAAAAATCACAATTAAAGGGAAACAAAAACTCAATAATTTAAGATAATTAATTTAAAATTACTAAAAACTCAACATGTTATAGTAAGTTTTAGCATCCCTTCTCAAGTTGTAGAAGAATTCAACAAGATCTAAAGAAACACTAAAGATCTACGGTAATAACAGGCTTCCACAATTCCAAAGATCGACCTATTTGTGGTTTACGATAAGCACACAACATAGATGGCTCAATAATTCTTCAAAATGATCAACCCTAAATGGAATGTTGGGACTCCTTAAGAATGTATAGCAGAAAAAAAGGTAAAGAGTGAACCATAATTCGACAAAACTTAGAAAAGGAAAGAAAATCGGAAGAATTAACAACCAATATTTTTCAGATAAGAAAAGAGAATATTTTTGCAAAAATAACAATTCATATAGCAACATCCTATCCGAAATCACAATTGCAGAGACATACTGAAAGACATTTCAAGAGATAAAATGACATACCATTTCACGAACAACCAACAACAGCGGTCTTAAAAAATAAAGCCAACACCAAAAAATTCAAGTCAATGACCAATAGGTTAGGGTGGTTGTCGGGTGAAGTCTCTTTGCAAACGGGTCTTTTGATAAAAAATTTTAATGGATGATGAAAGGGTTTCATTGATGTGGTGTTTAGTAAGGTTTAACCAATGAGATATAATAGAGATAAAATAGGAATTGAAAAATTTGTAAGGGCAAAAAGGGGAAGGAAAAAATTATCCCCTTATTGTCCCTATGTAGATATAAATTATATATCCATTTTTTTTTTTTTTTGTACAATATGGATAAGAAATTAAGTTTATAGACATTACGTTTATTTCTTGAATTTTGTGTTTTGTTCACTGTTGTTTACATTTTAGAATTTTTATAAAAATACAAGCCTAATTATAATTATTTTATGGTCATGTTTGATAACCATTTGATTTTTTGTTTTTTGTTATTTTAAAGTTATGTCTATAAAAAAAACTATTTACACCTCAAAATTTCTTCATTTACTTTCTACTTTTTATTAATGGTTTAAAAAATTGAGCCAAAATTTGATAACTAAAAAATAGCTTTTACAACTTTTTTTTTTTTTTTTTTGGAAATTTGGTTAAGGATTGAACCATTGTACTGAATAAAGATGCAAATCATAATAAGAAATGGGGAGAAAATAGACTTAATCTTCAAAAACCAAAATCCAAAAATGAAATGGTTATCAAATAGAATTTTTTTTTTTTTTAAAAAAAAAAATTTGACTTCTAAAAATTATGTGTTTATTATTCCATAGTTTCTCTATCATGTTTTTATCTTCGTTGGGTAGACATACGAGTTATAAATATAAGCTGCTTAATATTTAGTGTTTTTAGGCTTAATATTTTTCGAACAAAAAAAATGAAAGTTCATCAAAAAATGGATCTTTTAATATCTATTAGAATTAAATTTTGATTGGTCAGTTGGTTATTTTCTTGTTATTATCACATGTATTTTGACGACCTATTTATTAGGTCACTTCATCCATGAATATTCATGGCAAAATTTTAAGTTACTCTGAGTTTTAATATGGTATCATATGTTTTCAGTCTCTCTCAAGGGTTTTCAGAACTTTCTCCCTCTTCTCCATGACTGGGCTTCCCGATAACTCTTTTGCTTCAACATTGATGGCAAACTCTTCATCTTCTTCCTCAGTTCTTTATCAATATTTGAATCGTTATTTTCTCCATCATTTTGACAGCACAAATCTTGTCCTCATCTCAGATTTGTTGACAGAGTCTAGCTACACTTCATGGAGTCGTGCTATGATTCTAGGGCTCACAGTCAAGAACAAACTTGGATTTGTTGATGGAAGTTTGTCCAAACCTAATGGAGATTTGTGGATTTTGTGGATTATTTGTAATAGTGTAGTTACGGTATAGATTCTCAATTCTCTCTCAAAGGAGATCTTTACGAGTGTTAACATCTGTGATTCAACACGAGATATTTGGTTTGATCTTCAAAAACGATATCAACGTAAGAATAGATCTCAGATCTTCCAACTTCATTGTGAGTTATTGACTCTTTCTTAAGATCAGCTCTCTGTTACGACCTATTTTGCAAAAATGAAAACATTGTGGAATGAACTTACTTCTTACCATCCTTCCAGTACTTGTGGTCATTGTACATGGGGAGAAGTTAAAGATTTTGTTAACTATTTTTAAACAGAGCATCTAATGTCTTTTCTCATTAGATTGAATGACTATTTTAGCCAAATTTGGACATAACTTCTGTTAATGGAACCTGAGCCTTCTTTACAACGAGCTTTTTTTCCTATTGTTTAAGAAGTTGAACAGCGTGCTTCTATTGCACCTTCCTCCTCACCCACTTTTTCGTCTGCTGCAGCTCTTTTAGTGAAGAACTCTTTCTCATCTGTTTCTTCCATTGTTATTTCAAATGCTCGTTCCTCATCAACTTCTTCTAATTCTAAGAAGAAAAATCGTCTGATTTGTACCTATTGTAACATTTTAGGTCATACTGTTGAGAAATGTTATAATTTACATGGTTTTCCTCTTGGATACAAAAATCAGGAGAATATCTCAACTAAGCTTGAATCTTCCTCTACAAATTGTTCTAGTTCTATTCCTGGTTTTATGACAGAACAATGTCAAAGTTTACTGAGTCTTCTTCAGACACATCTAACAAAAGCCAAGACTACTTCTAATTCTGATGTTGTCCCTTCTCATGTAGTAGGTACATGTTCTGTTTCTTCTTTATCTGCTGCTTCTATATCTTGGATACTTGATTTTGGTGCTACTACACATGTTTGTTCTTGCCGAGATATTTTCTCCTATCTCATGCCTATGTTTGGAATATGCGTTACTTTGCCCGATCGAGTATTAGTGTGGATGTTATTGGTGATATTCAAATTGATTCTCACCTTTTGCTCTGAAATGTTTTGTTTGTTCCTAGTTTTCACTATAATATGATTTTTATAAGTACCTTAACTGTTGATCAGTCAATTGTTGTTAAGTTTTTTGGGAATTCTGCATTATTCAGGATAGGACAACCAGGAAGATGATTGGGAAGGCTTATGTTTGGCAGGGACTTTATAAGTTGCAGATCAATTCAACAACGGATAGTTTTTTTTGTTTCTATGTGTTCTTCTTTTTTCTTTCCCATATGGAGAATATTAACCTTTGGCATAATCGAATGGGTCATCCCTCTGACAAACACTTATTCGCCTTGCAAAATATTTTACCATTTCAATTTCAGAATAATAATTCTACGCATTCTAGTTATCATGTAGATGTTAGGTGCATTATTTGAGGACCGTATCAGAATCCTACGCATTCTTGTTATTGATACTTTCTAACACTTGTTGATGATCACTCCTAATATACATGGGTCTTTTTTATGAAACAAAAGTCAGATGCTTTAGCGCTTGTTCCACATTTCTTCAAACTCATTAAGAATCAATTTATGCATCTGTTAAACAGTTTCGGTATGGTAATCCCTAGAACTTGCTTTTACTGATTTTTTTCGCTACTAAAGGAGTTCTACATCAACATTTTTGTGTTGCTCATTCGAAACAGAACTCTCTGTTGTTGAGAGAAAACATCAACATCTTTTGAATGTTACTCGTTCTTTGCTCTTTCAATCACGTGTTCCTATTAAATTTTGGGGTGAATGTGTTCTTACTGCTTGCTTTCTCATCAATCGGATTCCTTCTTCTTTATTACAGTGGACTACTCTTTATTTTTGTTTGTATGGGTAGCATGTCGATTATTCTTATATTTGAACCTTTCGTTGTTTATTTTTTGCTTCCACATTAACAAACCAACGGTTGAAGTTTCATCATTGTACAATTCCTGCTGTATTTTTGGGTTATCCTCTAGAGATTAAAGGATATTGACTTTATGATATTGAAAAGCAGCACATCTTCATTTCAAAAGATGTCACTTTCCATGAAAATATGTTCTCTTTTCACAATATCACTAAGCAACATGAGGTTGTAGATAATTTTCCAGATTCGGTACTGCAAAGGATATTGTCTACTTCATTACCTAATATTGTTTCTACTGTTACTAATGTGAATAGTCTTTCTCTTCATGATGTTGCAACCACACCACCTCTCGTTCATACTGATTGTTCTATTATAAATAATAATTATGCTCAAGTTACTTCTCCAAATGATGATATACCCACAGAATTCCCTCTTTCCAATGTTGTTGCTGAGACAAGGAAATCTCCTCATGATATTCGTGATGTTTCGAATGGTTGCTGTCTTGATGGTTCTTCTAATGATGTTTGTGAGAATGACAGTATCATTCCTCGTTGTTCTACCAGAATAACAAAACTTACTTCTTATCTAAGGGAGTATCATTGTAGTCTTTTACATACTACTTGTATAGAACCAGTTGGATCCTGATATCCTTTGAATTTTGTTATATCATATGATAAGCTTTCTCCTGCTTATCGACATTTTGTTTTGAGTGTCTCTTCTAAATATGAACCAAAGTTTTATCACCAAGCTCACCAAGCTATTTCTTTTGCTCATTGGAGGATTGTCATAGCTGATAAATTAAAAGCATTGGAAGCCAACAACATTTGGTCTGTAATTCCTCTTCCTCCAAGGCAACACTCTATATAATTGCAAATGGGTGTATAAAGTCAAGCAAAAATCGGATGGATCCGTTGAGTGTTACAAAGCTTACCTTGTTACAAAGAGGTATACTCAACAAGAAGGCTTAGATTACATTGAGGCTTTTTCTTCTATGGCTAAACTGGTAACAGTCAAGGTACTTCTTACCCTTGCTGCGTCTCTTAATTGGCCATTAATTCAACTTAATGTGAATAATGCCTTTTTACACAGTGTGAATAATGCCTTTTTACACAGTGTTTTAGTAGAGGAAGTTTATATGGATTTGCCTCTTTGTTACGAGCATGATCATATTCCAATTAAGGGAGAGCGTTTTGTTCGTAAACTACATAAGTCAATATATGGTTTGAAGCAAGATTCTCGCCAGTGATTTGACAAATTTTCTAATGCATTGTTGTTACTTGGTTTTTCTCAATCCAAGTCTGATTATTCTCTATTCACCAGAGGTTCCAGATCTCATTTTCTTGTTGTGCTGTATATGTGGACATTATAATTACTGGTGCTTCTCTATGTGATATTATTGAGCTGAAAACTCATCTTGATAAGACTTTTAAGCTTAAAGACTTAGGAAATTTGCGTTATTTTTTTGGGTTGGAGTTGGCAAGGTCTTCGAAAAGCATTTCTTTGTCTCAACGACATTACACTCTACAGTTACTTGAGGATACTAGTTTCTTATCTGCCAAACTGTGCTCTTTACCATTGGATCCTAATCTTAAGCATCAACAAGATCAAGGAGAATTGTTTGAAGATCCATCCACTTATCGAAGATTGATTGGTTGACTATTATACTTAACTATATCTCGATCTGACATTACTTTTGTTGTGCACAAACTAAGCCAATTTTTGTCACAGCCTCGGTATCCACATTTATCTGCAGTTCATTCTCTGTTGCGTTACTTGAAAGGCAGTCCTAGCATGGGCATTTTCCTTAAGGCCGATTCTTCTTTTCAGTTGAAAGCCTTTACTGATGCTGATTGGGCATCTAGTTTGGATACAGAAATCCACAACTAGTTTTTGTGTTTTTCTAGGTGATACATTGGTTGCTTGGAAGGTAAAGAAACAGACTACAATGTCATGTTCTTCTACTAAAGTTGAATATCGAACCTTGGTTATCACCACAAGTGAAATTATATAGATTATTCAACTTCTTAAAGATCTCTAAGTTCCTCCTTCGGTTCCTGCTTTTATATTATTTGATAATCAATCTGCTTTTCGTATTGCATCTAATCCATTTTTTCATGAACAAACGAAGCATATTGAGATCGATTATTATTTTGTTCAAGACCATCTTACTCGTGGTGACATCAAGCTTTTTTCTATTCGTTCTAATGCTCAGTTGGTAGACATTTTTACTAAATCATTACCGTATTCTTCTTTTACTTCTTTATTAGACAAGATGAGAATTATTGATGTTCATTATCCATTTTGGGGGGGAGAATTAGAATTAGTTTTTGATTGGTTAGTTGGTTATTTTCTTGTTGTTGCCACATGTATTTTGATTGTCTATTTATTAGGCCAATTCATTAATGAATATTCGAGGTAGAATTTTAAGATACTCGGAGTTTCAATAATATCTGCCTATTTAGTGCTCTCATACCCACATTAGGGCATATTTTTTTTTAAAGATTAATAAAAATAGACATATTTTATAATCTTAGATACTAAATAGAATAAAAGTTAAATTTGAATGGCCAAAAGAAACTTTTATATGTTGATGACTAAAAATTAAAACTAACTTTAAAGTTTACATACTAAATAATATATTATTTGAATCATTTTTTACAGTGTGTGACAAAATTTATGGATCCACTACTGATTTTAGATTTTAGATGAGAATACTACACCAACATTGAAAAGATATATGAGTGGAAATTCGAAATGAATTTTTCTAGAACAACATTGTTTTGGTGCAACTTTCGCAACAAACAAAAACATGCAACATTTGAAGGTTTTTTAACCAGAGTCAAAACCATGTGTTGGGTTCGTGCTTATAATTTTAGGCCCAAAACACAATTGATGGAATCCGAGGAACGAAAGAAGAGAGTAGGTGAAAGAAGAGAATGAGAAAAGGCCACAATTTTGAGCTGAATGAAGACACGTGGTAGAAACCACTTTTCCCTTTTCTGATGTGAATGAGATAAGATCAGATGAAAATAATTTTGGTAAAGGTAATTTTTTCTCTCTCTCTCTTTCTTTACGAACTTAGAAACTCTCTCAACTCTCACTAACCTTCACTCTTTTTGGATTATCGAGCATGCAGTACACAAATCAGAATATGGAGAAGAAGATAAACTCAGAGATATACATGGTTCGACTTGAATCCTATATCCACGGGAAGGTGTTGTTTTGATTAACAAGAGCTACAAGAAGATAAGAAACTTTTCCTTTTACAGAGTCTTTCTTTTGTTTTTCTGTATTTCAAGCTACTAAACAATTTACAAATTTTGTATATATACAAACAATGGACTATTTCAATGTGATGAGAAACTGTTTTAAGATAGATTTAACCTTTGAGAACATTTCTTCACAAATCTCTACCTCGATCTCAATGCATGTAGCTCTAATTTCCTTCCAAAACTGATGTTTGTCTAACCCTTTTTCAGGTAATTCGAAGCCAATCGTTTATAAGCATTTGAGCAGCTTGAGTTTTGAGATGGGTTTCGTAAGCATATCTATTGGATTTTCTGAGGTATGGACTTTCAATACTTCAATTTCTCCTTATTCAATTATTTCCCTCACAAAATGGTATTTAATGTCTATATGTTTGGTCGTTGAGTGATATTGTGTATTTTTAGAAAGATGGATAGCACTTTGGTTATCACAATAAATTTTAACCGTTGATTGTGTTAAACCAAAGTCTACCATCAGGCCCTTTAACCATAATACCTCCTTGAATGCGTATGCCAATGTTATATACTATGCTTCTATAGTGGATAGGGTTGTGATTGACTATAGATTTGCCTTTCAACTTAGCAAATTAAGACCATATAGGAATAGTTAGCATGATAAGGATCCTCTTTTGTCTAAATTCCCTACAAAGTCAGAGTCAACATAACCATATAACTCTAGTTCTGATTATTGTGTGTTCAGATGAGTCAATACTGCATTTCTAGACCAAATGAGATTCCTAAGTATCCATTTAGTAGCCTCCCACTGCCTTTTGCCAAGATTTGACATATATCTACTTATTGAACTAGCATAGTAGGTTAAATCAGGCCTTGTAGAGATCATCAAATACATTAAACTATCCACTGCCTGAATATAAGAAACTAACTTCACCTAAGTTAGATGTTCTATATTTGTTTCTGTTGAAGAATTGGCTTATGACAATTTAAAATGATGTGCAATAGGGATAGATATTGGTTTAGCATGAAATATATTAAATCTTCTAATTATCTTGTCATAGTTGTTAGCTTGACTGATACTTAGAGTAGAGGAACCCCTATCCTTCTTAATTTCAATCTCAAGCATCTTCTTAACTAACCCATATCCTTCATGTCAAATTTTTTCTTTAGGAGATCTTTGGCATGAGTTAGATCACCTGTAGAACTCTCTGCTAACAACATATCATCCACATAGAGAAGTAAATATACCTTGTTCCTATATGTGGATGAATTCACATAAGTACATATGTCATTGGTGCTCTTTTGAAAATCAATACTCTCTATGTAGTCATTAAACCTTCTATACCAACATCTAGGTGACTGTTTAAGTCTATAGATAGACTTGTTTATAAGACAGTATAGATCTTCTTTCCCCTTTTCCTCAAACCTCTTAGGTTGCACCATGTATATAGTCTCATCTAGATGTCCTTCTAAGAAGGCAGCCATTACATCTAGCTAATCCAGTTCTACGTTCTATTGGGCAACCAAGGACAATAGAAGTCTGATTGACGTCTATTTTACAATTGGTTAGAAGATCTCAAAGTAATCAATGCCTTCTCTCAGTGTAAACCCCTTAGCCACTAGCCTTGCCTTACACCTATGCTATTGAGCAATAGTTGTTCCCTCCTTCAGTTTACTGATCCATTTGGATGTTATTGGCTTGTCTCCTTTAAGAAAAGGAGCTAGAGTCCAAATTTTATTCACATTTAGTGATTGCATTTCTTCACACATAGCTTCAATCCAGTTCCTTGCATCTGGGCAACTTACTCCCTCTTCAAAGGTAACTGGTTCTTGGTCATTTGAAGCTACTGTAGGATTCAAAACTAGGTTCATATTGTTTGTTTCAGTATACCTAGATGGAGGAACAATCACCCTTCTCTATCTGTCCCTAGCTAATGAGTATTGACCCAAATCAGGCTGAGCTTCAACATGTTCAACTTGCTCACCTGTAGCTACTTCTTCTTCTTCTTAATCACTTGGAGGATTGATGAAAGTGGATGTATCTTTTGGGGTCTCCACCTTCATTCCTCCGGTTGGACTCTTAGGGAATTTTACAGTAGCCTTTTCCCTTTGCATAAACATTTCTTTTTCTTTAAAAGTGACATTTATGCTGACAATAAATCTCTTCTCAATTAGATTCCACATCTTGAATCCTTTCACACCATCTGTGAACCCCACAAACATGCACTTTACAGCCCTGGACTTCAGCTTCCTTTGGTTTTGATGTATGTATCCAACACATCTAAATACCCTTAGGTTTTCAAGGTTAGGTGGATGCTTGGACCATTTCTCTTTAGGTGTTAGGTAATCTAGGGATGCGTGTTGTCACCTATTTAGGGTATAAACAGTATAGGCAAGTGCTTCAGCCCAATATTTCTCACTAAGAATAGTATCATATAGTAGGCATCTGACCCTTTCCATAATGGTTCTGTTTAGCTTCTCTGCCACCCTATTCTATTAAGGTGTAAATCTAACGGTGTCATGCCTTGTGATTCCTGTCTCTTTATAAGACTTGTTGAATTCCTCACTACAAAATTCCAGCCTATTGTCTGTCCTTGGGTATCTACTTTCCTTTGAGATTTTTGCTTCTCAATCATGAGTTTCCATTCTTTAAATTTATCAAAAAACTTTAACTTTAGTTATAAGAAAGAAAACCCAAATTTTCCTTGAGAAGTCATTAGTAAAAGAAAGTAATTACCTGGAACCACTTAGACTTGGTGTTAGGGCTGGTCCCCAAAGGTCTGACTGAATGTAGTCAAGGATGGCCTTGGTTGAATGTTACGCCTTAGTAAAGTTGTTTATGGTAGCATTGCCCAATACACAATGTTCACAAAAAGTGAGCTAGTCTAAATTCCCTTAGATAGAATACCCTATTTCGATAGAACTTCCAGCCCTTTAGCAATGATATTAGACAACCCCTTATGCCATATGTCAGCTTCTGTCAATTCATTAGGAGTAACAGTATATGTCCCTGTCATCATCTCAACTCCTTTGACCACAAACAAGTCATTAATCTTTTCCCCAACAAAGACCACCTTGGAATCTTTGAGAACCTCAAGAGTTCCACCCTTTCCTTTGTATTCACACCCAATTACATCTAGCATTCCCAAGGAGATTTGATTTCTCTTAAGAAGTGGTACATGTCTGACATTTCTAATGAGTTTCACAGTCCCATCTTTGAATTTTAAAAATACTGAACCAATTCCTTTAATTTACAACCTTGGTTGTTGCCCATGTAGACCATTTCTCCGTCAATTTCCTTGTAGGTATTGAACCAAAGCCTCATAGGGGTCATATGGTAGGTGCATCCAAAGTACAAGGCCCAATCATGTTTCTCAAGGGGGTTTACATGATTTTCCTTGTCTTATGTTGAGGCTAGTGCATCATAGTAGATAAAGGAGCCTTCTACAACAGAGGCTTTAGGCTATTTGTCTTTGGCCTCTTTCTCTTTTTTTCTGTTTTTTCCTTTTAAGGATGAAACAATCATTTTGATTAAGTGGCCTTTCTTTTTGCAATATTTGCACTTGATTTTATGTCTAGGCTTAGTTTCATCAATATGTTTTTGTTTTCCTCTTTTTGAGTAATTAGGCTTGAAATTCCCCTTTACAAACAACCTTCCACTAATAGGTTGTTCCTTCTCTATAGATTGTAATTCAAATTCTCTTGTTCTTAAGGTTGTGATAATTGCATTAGTGGTTATAGAATACCTTCCATACTTCAAAGCATTATTATTTTCTCTGTAGGAATCTGGTAGGGACTTTAGAAGCACATAGACCTCATTTTCATCACCAATTTTCTGTCCAAGGTTCTTAAATTCAGTAACAATCTTCTTAAATTCATCAAGATTGTCAGAAAGTGATCTTGATGAGTCTAATTTGAAAGTAAAGAACCTCTCCCTTAGGTACATCTTATTTGGAAGATCTTTTGTTGCATAAAAATCTTCCAGCTTAGTCCAAATCTTGTATGTTGTCTTTTGATCGAGGATTTGCGTCAAAAGATTACAACTCAAATTTAGAACTAAAGTACCATAGGTTGTCAGCTCCCATTCTCCTTTCTTTTGAGCTGTGATTGTAGTAGGTAGGGTAGATGGATCAAGAAATGCCTTGTGAGTCTTCTATTCGCAAATAATTGCTCTAATTTTTGCTTTCCAGAAGCCAAAATCACTCTTTCCATCGAATTTCTCCACTTCAAACCTTGCTATTGCCATAACTTCTTTGGATCTTAATTCTTTAGATTCCAAGAACTGAAATCTTGAAAGTCTTCTTGCTCTGATACCACTTTTGTTGGGCTCGTGCTTATAAATTCAGACCCAAAACACAATTGAAGGAATCTGATCCACGAAAGAATAGAGTAGATGAAAAAAGAGGATGGGAAAAGCCATGATTTTGAGTTGAATGAAGAGCACACGATGAAAACCACTTTTTCCTTTTCTGATGTGAATGAGAGAAGATCATATGAAAATAATTTTGGTAAAGATAAATTTCTCTCTCTCTTTCTACAAACTGAGAAACTCTCTCAACTCTCCCTGACCTTCACTTTTTTTGGCGAGATTTTGCAGATGAAACAAAGGATTATCGAGAATGCAACACACAAATCAAAATAAGGAGAAAAAGATGAACTCAAAGATATACGTGATTTGGCTTGAAGCCTACATCCACGGGAAGGTGTTGTTTTGATTAACAAGAGCTACAAGAAGATAAGAAACTTTTCCTTTTACAGAGACTTTCTTTTGTTTTTTTTGTACTTCAAGCTACTAAACAGTTTACAAATTTTGTATATATATAGGTTTAACCGTGTGATGAAAAACTGTTTTACGATAGGTTTAACTGTTGAGATCATTTCTTCACACCATGGCTTTCAGATCATTACACATATTCAAATTGCATCTGGATTGTCAAAAGTACAGGCTTTAATTTACTTGTTCAATTGCTCTCTAAAGCAATTCGAGTTTGTTCATGCATGGAAATCCAGTACTTCTTAAAGGTCCTTTTAGAAATCTAGAAAATAAAGATGTCCGGAAATAAAATATCTAAAAGTAAATGCCTAAAAATTAAAGATAATTTTAATTGATTGTACTTTGATACACTTAATAGGACCACACATAAATATTCTAATAGTAGTTCTTTTCGACCTTTTTAGTTTTTTTGCCTTTTTGGTACACTTTTTCTGAGCCCAATAACATTTGAGGTTTGAAATTTTGTACCTCAAATATGTGTGTCAAACGAGTTGAGTTATATTTACTATTTAGTTTTGCTTTTATTTGTCCAGTTGCATTTTGTAAGTTGTTTGGTTCTTATTAAAATTAAAAAAAAAAAAAAAAAAAAAAAAAAAAAAAAAAAAAAAAAAAAACAAAAACAAAGAGGGTTAGGTTCTAATTTTAAAAAAATGTCAAATCGACATGTCTAATATTGATGTAGACCTAATTGTTTTTTTTTTTCTTTTTTAAATCTTCATATTATAGAAACGAAGATGGAAATATACATAGATTTTGTTGTCGATGGATATTTGTATACTTTCATCTAACAAAAAAAAAAAAAAAAATCAAGGTACCTATTAAGGGTTTGAATCAAGGTACCTATTAAGGGTTTGTTTAGATGGACCGTAGAAAAAATATTTTTTCAAAAATTCATTTTTATTTAAACATTTTTGATAAATTTTAGTTAAAATATATTTCAAAAGTTGTTTTTAGCGATTCCCATGCACTTCAATTTTTTCTAAAATAATTTATTTTAAAAATTAAATACTTTAAAAATTAATCCAAATGCACTCTAAATTTGGGTGTTGTGTTTATCTGTAGTATAATGTCTATAATATTGGTGTTATTTTGTTGAAGGATTTTTATATTTCATCCATTTTTTACAATATAATGTGAAAATGTCATTTCATCTCTATGTTCATATAAAATTTATGAATATATTAGAATGTCAATGGAAATATAATACATTGGTGATGTTTAAAGAAGAATCATGGGAGCAAAAAGATCGAAAAACGACTTATTTCAATTAATTCACAAGTTGACAAAATCAATCAACCTTAAAGTTTGGAGAAAATGTATCCCAAAAGGTTGGAGAACGCATGTTTTTGGTGTCATTCAAAGGCAAATCCGATATGATATCCATAAAATTGAGACATTCATGTTTAGACAATATCAACATTTTTAAACTTTTTTTTTTAATTGTTGATGGAAGATAAATAATACCTTAATCCTAGCGAATTTCACATCAACAAATTCTTATATCAGAAACTATCACATAATATCAGAAAATACATAATCTTATATACAAAAGAGAATTTGAGTACAACGAATTCACATTCTCATTAAATATAAAGTTTCATGAGTAATTATCTCTCAAAATATAACACATTACCTTTCTTATAAAAGCAGGACATTTCACCCTCAAGATCCAATAAACTTTACTTTGTAAAGCATATCAAACTTTAACTAATGTTTAAAATGGATAGAGAATTTTACGAGGGAAAAAAGTTGATCAAAAAGTAAATTTCCAATTTGGAGAAGATATATATTTATAGACTAACAAATCGTTATTTGAACAGTAATATCTCTTCTTCAAGTTGGTTAATAATAGAAAACATGAATCCATTCATGGAAGAATGGTACCCTAAATGAAGAGTCACATATCATGTATTCAAACACACAATTGGGTTAGGAAAAAGGACGAAAGAATATTTTTGTACATGTTGATCTGTTTTATTCTTAGGATGGAGTTCTTTTCCTCTCTCTCTGATGTCTTAAAAAGAACTCGAATTTTTTATCCATCATATGCTATCAAATTTTCTTTAAAACAATGTGCCTAGCCCATCCAACATATAATATGTGTTAACAAAGAGGTTGTGATTCAAATCCTCCACTCCTTATTGTATTAATAAAATGTCGATGCTGAAACCATACATATCTTTGGCAGATTTTGAAATAAAGTTAGGACTCTCTAACATTTCTTGAAGGCATCTAAATATTTTTATTTTCACATTTTATATATTTTATAATACGAAAAATACAAAGAATGAGATTAGGATCTTAGGAAAATGAGTACACATCAACCATCGTCGAGTCAATAAATATCCTATTACAACGTGGTATTAT